>NW_017306766.1:114383-193439 GCF_000935625.1 Nanorana parkeri | reverse complement strand
CTGCCTGATTGGGGAGCCGCGTCTGCCTGATCCAGCCAGCCCGGATCGCCGCTATGCGATCCGGGCTGGCTGGCTGGATCAGGCAGACGCGCCCTC
Organism: Nanorana parkeri; assembly: GCF_000935625.1. NCBI lineage: Eukaryota > Metazoa > Chordata > Amphibia > Anura > Dicroglossidae > Nanorana > Nanorana parkeri. Next base: position 193,343 of record NW_017306766.1, on the reverse strand, counting down.
CAATCAGGCAATGTAGAGGGCCGCCCGCAGTGGCCTCGGAAGAGCGAGCGGCCGCCCGATGACAGCCAGGTGATCGTGTCAGGGAGAGGGAGCCATGGCTTCGTTTAGCGCCGTCACGACCCCCCTCAGTCCTGCGCCCGGGGCAAGTGACCCCCCCGCACCCCCGGTTGTTACGCCACTGGTCCTCCTTGATATGTTTCCTTGTAAATACTTTTTCAAAAGGTAGTGTTTTCACTGATGCTGACACATAATGTTGAAAAGAAATACCAAAAGCGTGGATTTTACACATAATTGCAACTATCTGCAAGAAGTTTGCATGTTTTCCCTGTGTATGCGTGGGTTTCCTATCACTAACCAAAGACATGCTGGAAGGTTATTGGCTCCTGTCTAAATTGGCCCTATATCTGTGTGCAATAGGAACCTTAGATTGTTTGTAAGCTCCTTGAGGTGAATGTGTAGTATGTCAAGCGCTGCATAAATTGGCAATGCTATATAAATACCTGCAAAAAACAAATAGAGAGCTATAGAGACACTAATATATGAATAATACATAGGCTAGCCATACATGCTTTGGGCTGAACAATAAAAAAAAATCATAGATTCCCCCATCTGCACTAAACAGCATCCATGGTGGAATTTCCACTTCTGGCTGTTGTCTTCAGGAACCTCCAGCTTCCTTAATACCCAAACAGTAACTGCTTCTGATTAGAGGCAATCACTGTTCAGCTGAGAATGTTCCACCCAGCTCAGTTATGTTTAACCCTTTCGCTGCCACCCTGCCATAAGTAAATGGCAGCCGGTCCCTTTAAACAGACTTTCAGCTTTACATCGTTCGCTGATCTCCTCCCCGCTGAATGGGATTGAAAGGGTTGAATCGACGTTTGTCAGGCCGGATGGTGATTGCAGTGCCACCCATGGCCCTATTCAGCAGAAGTTGTCCAAAATTTGAGTCTTCTATGCCCAGCTGTAGGTGCATTGAATATTGACAAGGTTGAATAGGTTTAATGCAGTGGAAGCTGATGAATCCCAGTTGGGGGTTATTGATCAGTGCTAACATTTCCAGACCTAGTAGCAATATCATCTAGATAAATAATGTTTTGTAAAAGACATCCTTCCAACTTCCAAGCAGTACATTAAAAAATAAAACGGCATTATATATACAAATATATAATAGTATATATGGTATGCAAAAGTGTTCTGTTTATTTTATATTTTTCTTTCCACAGGGATCATATGTTTAAATAAAAGTGTGTATGTATACTGTATTTTTTCATATGGCTTGGGTTTGCTAACCTCACTCACAGGCTGTGGGGCTAAGCAGAGTTAGTTAGGAACTTATATTGTACCAGTACTTAGTAAAGGGAGCATATTTAAAAAGGATAGAGACATAGTTATGAGGCTCAGGAATACTTTCCTGCATCTGCTTTTTGTGGCACATGAGCTCTGAAGATTCTCCAGTATTTTTGTTAAAAATTAATTGTTCTCAAAGTAATTACTTTTCACTTGCAAATTGCTGGTGTTTGCTGAGAAATCATAGCTGTGCTTTAATCTTATGTTTTAACACATCTTCCAGTGGAAAGGAAAATGTGAGCCACAGTAAAAACATATTCTTTTTACAGTTCCACTCTCTGTCAGTCAGACAAACAATCTTCAACATTTAGGGGTCTATTTATAAACAAATCGTAGAGCCGACCACCTTGTGTAATGTAATGTAACACCGCATTATGGACACTAGATGGAGCCAATGAACATAGGAAATAAGTATTTGTTTCCTATGATCTTCAACCCCATCTATACCAAATATACTAAGAGCATTCGTTTTTGCCTCTATTTGCAAAGAATTAGAGATTTTTAGGGAAAATGGTTCTGTGTTTGTAATTGTTTATTAAAAGACCCCTTTGTAGTCTACTAGAAAAATAAAGAATGTATACCAATACCAATTAAATTTCTGCTGTCGTTGGGCAACATATACTTCGTGCATTCCAAAATATAAAGGGAAGTAGGAGTTAATCAAGGCTGATTAGGATAATCTAATGTTTACTAAGACATTCAATACGAACACTTTTTTTTTTTATTACCTTGTAGGCTGCATTAACTGGCATCATATGCAGATGGAAGCGCATCCCTTTGATCTGCAGATAAATGAAACAGAGAATATATACAAGTAACAATGTTACTTTGTATCTCAATATCTCAGTTCTGAACAGTTTGCAGGATTTTAACAGCAGCAGTTTCTACAGCTGCTGTATTTACACAGCATTTTGATAGTAAGTGTTGGGGGGAACCTCAATGGAGCAGAAGGACAGGGCATACTAGATATTCCCTGTGTACTTTGATTACTTTTTTGGGCATGTGTAGTATGCTCAGTGTCTGCATCTGGTTGAAAAAAATTATAATATTTGAGTATGCTTAGGCACTCCCGTGCCTACATCCTAATATTTGTACATCTGCAGTGTGAGATCCAAGGCATTGCTGTGTCTGACTGCTAGCCTAAGGAGATTTGGAGTGAGATTTGTTGATATCACTATTGTACTACTATAGATATCTGACATGAGCAAGGAGTCCTGCCTCTGCCAATATGAACATCACCACACAGAAACACAATGCAGATCAAGTCATGCCAAGTCAGTAATGCAGAAAAGATCAGCTGCAGAGAGACCACAGGAAATACTAGTGACTAGTCATTTGCGCTCTGCCTGCCTTTTTTTAGGCACAGCTTTCAGAGTACAGTTTCACCTTCAGTTACAATAACAAATACTTTATTTTTGGTAATATGCCACATGTATTGTATGTTATTTTATTATTTATATATATAATTATATTTTGGATGTACCAGCTTGCAGAAATGTATATGAAACTCCAAATCCACAATCTCAGAAAATTAGAATATTACATGCAATCAATAAAACAAGGATTGTACATAGAACAATATCGGACCTCTGAAAATTGTTTGTGATTCCTACTGAAGTTTATCAGCTGCACAGTTTCCCACTTCAACCTCTTCTCCTGTTATGCTTCGTCATTGTGATCCTAAGCTGTTTTCAGTGCCCTCTCTACAATATATCAACAACACCTGAATAAACACATTATAAGTAGTATCACTACATGTTAGGGTTTTTGTACACCTTTTTATTTTCCACCCATAGATTTTCACAGACACAATGAATACTGAACCAGACTGAGAGACGATTTAAAGGCTCAGGAACCCTTTGCCGGTGTTATGGCTTAATTAGCTGATTAGAGTGGGACACTTTGAGCCTAGAATATTGCACCTTTTCACAATATTCTAATTTTCTGAGATTGTGGATTTGGGGTTTTCATGAGCTGTAAGCCATAATCATCACAATTATGACAAATCACGGCTTGAACTATCTTGCTTTGCATGTAATGAGTCAATTAACTATTGCACAATATTCTAATTATTCGAGTTTCACCTGTATATATATATATATATACACACACAAAACGTTTTTGTAGCGGTTTTAGGTAATGTGCAATACGTAAAATTCTTCAAAAAAAGTTTAACGCTCGTATAATATTCTATACTACCAGAGCTACGAGACAAGGCTACTAAATTTAAACATGTTCACATTGGAGTTGAGGAGATTAAGGGGGGATATGATCTCCATGTACAAAATGTTCAATGGTGGTAGCAACATTAGCGATAAACTATTTAAAATTAACTCCATTACAAAAACTAGAGGCCACCACCTAAAATTGGTGGAAAAAAAATTCCGGCACAAGGGGCGAAGGGGGTTCTTCAGTTACTCTACAGGTACTCCTAGAATGAGATCCTAATAGGTTGGACTTGATGGACTTGATGGACTAATGTCTTTATTCAACCTCAAATACTATGTAACTATGTAACTATGTACCTGTATTAGAGTGCAGTTAAAGTGACACTAAACTCAAGAGTTAAATTATAAAAAATGCATTCAAGTACCTTACCTATTAACAAAAATGTAGCTTATCTGTGTATCACTCAGCTGTAGATCCTCAAATCATCTCTGAATTGGTGCTGACACTGTCCTTCCTTCTAGAGGGTGGCTACTTTTGTTCCCCATGGTCCCTCTATGTGTTGTAAAGTAGCCACTGCTCCAAGCTCAATCCTGTGATAGACTACAATCTCATGTTTAGTTAGCTCATTTGTATGGAAATTATAGTCCATCACGGGAGAAAGCTTGGAGTGGTGGCTACTTTACAACATATAGCTAATATTCCACTAAGGTTTAAAAAAAAAATGTTTGTATGATGTAGAAGGTGACAATGGAGAAATCACATTTCCGTGGTACATCATGCAAGCAACTGAATTTCTGACCGTGTATAGTGTCAAAAAAGAATTGCAATAGCACTGCAGCAGGAAGAGGATAAATCTAAGATGGTCATTTTATCCCGCAGTACTTAATAATTCTGCTTATCCATTTCATGCAGTCTTCATTTGTGTACAAATTTATCATCCTCTCAGTCTACACTAGTCCTTGTGCTGCATGCCTCTGTTGTAACTGAAAGTGGCATCAGTGACAGCAGCTCAAGACTTACCTCTCAATCTAAGCAAGTAGTATCTAAAGAAGGAAGAGAATATTGTTGAGAATCTTATTGTTTGCAGTGTGAGCCGGCAATAACTTGGATGAAAGTTTAATTGGCAACAATGATTGTGGCAGTCATAGCATTCATTGTGTCTGTGAAAATCTATGGGTGGAAAATAAAAAGGTGTACAAAAACCCTAACATGTAGTGATACTACTTATAATGTGTTTATTCAGGTGTTGTTGATATATTGTAGAGAGGGCACTGAAAACAGCTTAGGATCACAATGACGAAGCATAACAGAAGAAGAGGTTGAAGTGGGAAACTGTGCAGCTGATAAACTTTCCTGCTTCTCACCGTTCTGCTACCTGCATCATGGTGTCACATCTAACACAAGTTTGGCCTTTAGAAGTTTGAGCAACTGAAGCAGTATTGCCCAGTGTCTTTGTTCTCTGAAATTTATTCAATATCACCTGACGACATATCCATCACAATGTAAGTGCAATGGATGTAGATGCAATCTATGATGTGAGTCTGACCACCAAGAGCAAACCCATCTTCCTCATTCTTGTTATCCAATCCCTCACCAATTAAATCATCATTTACCTATGCCACTGCCCACAATACCTAGTCTTTTGTCTTTTTTTGGGGCAGAAAATCAATAAGTAGAGAGGGCAAAGACACAAATATCCAGCAACTTGTAAGCTATGCAGAGAGCCTCTTGCTCACCACCAGCAAAACTGTCCCGTCCCCCCTCCACCCCCCTTCACCACTTCCCTACATCTGCCAGTCATTTATCACATCTACCTACCTAGGCAAGCAGTTGGTACTCCAGTCACTGCTCTATTAGCTAGTCAATTCAAGCTTCTTTTGAAAACTTATGAAGTATGTTGAGCCCTGATAGAGGGCACAAATTGCTATATTTATCTAACACTGCCATTCCCTGTGCACCGTCCTCTTGTTTTGTAAGTTCTCATGCGTGTTCTACTTCTCCATATGACTACTCTCATAGGACTACTCTCAGCTTCCAAAAGCAACATAGCCAACCAATAAAGTAGTACGCCTCAGGAGCACAAGGGAAAAAAAACAAAGAATGTGTTAAAATGCTGATTGGCATACATCAGTAAGTAATCCACTAGTTTTACACCACAGCATAGTCAGTAACAACTGCAAAAACATTTTTACTGCACTGTTTTTGAGGAAATGGACACATACTCCATTCATGGGTCACATTTCAAATTTTAGTCCCGAAATGGAAATTGTGATGGGAATGGCCAAGATGGTCTTATCTCACTGCTCGCCTGGACCTGTAAATACAGAAATGGTGTCCCTTTCACTGGCAGGTCTATGGTGTACAAATATGATAACATTCCATCCTGTAGATGTTTAGTCTTCTAGGTAAGCAAAGAAAAATGCTCAATAACTATATTATGCACTCCAACAGCCAAGCAGGGATCACATGTTTCTTTATTTAAAGTGTAGCTAAACTCTTCCCATTTAAACAATATATGTCCAACTATTTCTCCTCTAGTAAACTGTTCTGCCACTCTGCCATATAAAAAGAGGGCTAACACTTAATCTGAACATACTTCAAAGAAGAACTTCATTAAAATAGCAATGGACTTCTAAGCAATAAGCAACTGTTAGAAGAATGAGTGCAGAGATTAGGAGTGCTTAACACATCACAGAATGATTGCATTTGCGATAATATCCCCTTTAACCCTCCCAAAAAAACGTCCTTACCTAATGCAACCTCCCCTTAAATGAAATTCTTCCCTCCCAGGAAAAATTCTCACTCCAAAGGCAACCCCTGTGAAAACACCTCTGTCCCTCCTGCACTTCTTGTTCACCACTTACTTCTGCCCCCTTGATCTTTTGTCCATAACTTGCAAAGCCGTACAAGATCGAAAAATGCGGAGAGAGCTGTCCTTAAGAATCACCAAGATTCTTAAGGACAGCTCTCTTGTATATCTCACATGAAAAGATATACGTATAGGCTTTTGGTGGCATTAATTAATGGGCAAGGTAGTCTGTTCATTAATTTGTTTCATAAACATATTTTGTTATGTATATAAGTCTTTAAGAGTTAAACACTATTTTAATTGTACATAGAAAACTTTTTTTTAAAGTAGTATTAAACTCTCAAACTTTCTTTCAATATTGAATTGAGATCAAGCAAATATTTATTGCCTAGCAAAGTATTTCTTTACATTCTTACCCAAGCCTAGTAATCATGGTTCAAAACAGCTCCAACTCACTCAATTCGGCTTCCTTGAACTTCCTGTTCAGTACAAGATCACAAGGGACAGAGCAGTCTCCAGCAGCTGTCCATCTACTGTACTAGCTTCAAGAAGGAAGAATGAAGGAAGGAGGAGCAGGGAGCAGAGGAGTGTGTTGCCTTGCTGTACCTGTGTGCTTGTAGAGACACAAACACCTTACTAGCACACACAAGTGTGGCTCCATAGGATGCTGCAAGGTAAAGGAACCTGCCAAAAAGAGAATATCAGGACCAATGCTCAGGGGACCAGCTGATTCTGCAGGAAACTAAAACTTTTAAACATCAAGAAGCAGCATCCATTGTAAGTTATTTCATTAGCATTTAAAATATCTTAAAAACTTTTTGACCTTAATATCACTTTAGTATATTTAAAGGATGATAATGTAGATCTGACGGTACAGGAACTGAACAATGAAATAGGTCTGTACAGGAGCTAATTCAAATCTTCTCCAGATGTTAGCCTTGTAAATCAAACGAAATACAGTTTGTTAGCCAAGAACAAGTAAGTGTTACACTAAATGTTGAACAATGAGTTATCACGAAGGTAAAACTGAGAGTTATATTGAATTATAGGAAGAAGATAAAAATATAGCGTTGGTCAGGTTGCTAAATGCACCATATATCTTTCATGCCTACATGACAATGTGTAGTACAGTTATTATTTATTCAGCTCTTGCTGATGCTGATACAACCATTTTAGTGAAATGCATCAAACTGGCCATTAACACCTAGAAGAGACTCTTTTCAGGTTGAACAGCATTGAATTGCTGAATAATTGAAAAGTCCATTACATGAACAATATGGGATACTAACATAGAAGAACAAAAACCACTCCTTGGAGAAGTGTCTGATGGTGTTAATGAACATGCATTGTAAATGGCACTATAGTGAGTCATTCCTACTGAATGTAATGTACGCATTACTGTCATTTTGTGAAGAACATTTTGTCATGACAATATTAGCTATTTAGCGCTGAACTGTAGTTATTTGTTATGTATGTAATGCCATACATTTATTTTCATCTTTAGCCATTCTCTATACTAGCAATCCATGCATAGATTTGCAAAACTATTCTAACCCAAAATAACTTTATACTTATTTTTGCATATTGTTTATGTTGATTGGCATCATCCTTATGTAAACACTTGTTTTAGCCATAGTGGTGAGAGCATTTACCCCTTTCCTATCCAAGAGTAATTTACAGTTATATTGTAGGTCATAGTGGAGTAGCTATGAACCCAAAAATAAATAAGCAGTTTACATTTGATTTCAATGTGTTGCAGGACACACAGTTTGTATCAAAATATAAGTTTGTCATATAGACCATATAAGCATGATAATACCACAAAAATTATAGGGCACTAATAGCATCAACACTAACATAGTCCATACATTGTTGACTTGTTAATCCTATCAATAAGTAACCGCTAAAATCCATCAGGAATAAACACTGGCTGCTAGATTTCAGATACTATTCACTTAGATGTATTAATATACTACTGCTTTTGGTTTATATCTAATTTGTATGATTTGACCAATGTGTCCCATAACAATCCTTAAACTCTCAATAATACGCGCTTCTGCTATTATTTTTAAAGACCAAGTTTGAATTAAAATTTAAGGTATCTAGTTGCTTTCCTACTGCTCTCAAAATCTGGTTGCATGGCAGGCCTTCTAAATTGAAGCCTCCAAGAATGCTACCCATTTATCTCATCAACCTTCTTTTCCTTTAGAAATTACAAACTTGTTCCTGCATGGCAGACATTTTACTACTTTTGAAGCCATCAACATAGTGCAGTACACTTGGCTCATCTCTGTATGTTGCAATTGCACACAATTAAGCTGGTAATCAGGGCTAGTCCCAAACCCACATGCTATATTTTGACCTAAAGTGGCTTATATGCACTCTCTTTACTGTCCAAACAATTCACATGAGTACCAGGATGTGAACAGATGGAAGGTAGACAGACCTTAGTCCACAGTAAGAATCATCTAACAGAACTCAAACCCAAATGTAGAGCATGAGCAGGCAGATTGGCCTGGTTCTAAAATGCATGTAACAATATCTGTGCAGAGAGGCTGTATTTATTGCTCCCTTTTGCATTTTACATGTTTCTAGCAATCCCTAGAATGCAGCTGTGAAAACTGAAGTAAAAAAAAAAAACTGAAGTAAAAATGAGTAAACAGTTGACCTGCTTATGGCTTTGGTTGTTAACCCAAGCACAGCCAAAGTGCACCAATCCACCCCCTTGCTTTGGTTGTTAAAGGGAGACTGTATGTGTTTGCAGTAGTTCTGGTTTAATTTTCTTTTTACCAAAGCATTTATTTATTCCTGGTAGTTATATAGCGCCAACAATTTTATGCAGCGCTTTACATAGTTGCACGTTCAGTTCCTGCCCTCAAGGAGCTTACAATCTAAAGTCCCTATCTCACATACAAGGGCCAAGTTAGACAGGAGCCAATTAAGCTACCAGCATGTCTTTGGACATTAAGCATTAAACTGATTCTAATATTTTATTAAAATGTTTTATATCTCTTTTTATTATTTATGTGATGCATATGTTCTTTGTTTTACTAATTATTGTTTATTATATAATGGAAGATTCTCAGAGCAGTTGAAGTGCATTAAAGAGACAGCACAGTAAAAGTTATTTCCTTTCCGGCTGACCCCACCTGAGCCATCCGCTAAGGGATAATGATTCTTTAATTCGACTCATCGAGCTGGTGAAACTGCATGAGGCAGTATGAGAAAGGAACCTAGAGCTCCAACTGCTGTCTGGATAAAAAAAAGACACAATATTTATATTAAATATTTCATATGTACCTGACAAGAAAAAATATTTTTTTAGTCAGGAAGAAGTGTGGAAATTAGATTGTATAAAACCTCTTTACATTCAATTTAAATGGATTATTTGGGGATACATTTTTCTAGCTTGTTTATAATGAAGGAAAACTATTCCCAAATACCCATTGCAGATTTCTTGCTATCTCTCACATGCTAAAATTCCAATGTATCAATGTGAAAATATTAGAAAGTTTCCCACAGCTACCAATCAGACTTTCTTGGATGTGTAAACCTGACTGGTGATATGTCAAGCAGATAGAGAAGATGTTGCAAAATAGGCTTTGGTAGGCATTCCTGCATACCCCTTCAAGAGAAAATTAAGTGGACAGTGACAGAGTTGCAATGTTTCTGGAAAGCCTTCTAGCTCATAGAGTGATGTCATTTGTAGTCCGGAAATGCTCTTTAATTGCCAATGTAGAATACAGCAATATAGAATACAGACACTCCTCACTTAACAACCGAGTTCCATTCCTTCAACTAGGTTGTTAAGGAAGTTGGTCACTAAGCGAGGAATAGAGAAAATCAGCTGTAATATACAGTACATAACTTAGGCTTGCATAATGTAAATACTAATGTACAGTACAGTAGTGAATAATGATCAATTGACCGACTGCGGGAACGAGACTGAGAAAGGGTGATGCAAGATGAGCTTGACCCAAGTTCTTGTACAGTGATCAACACCGATTGATCGGCAAGCTGGTCTTAAGTCCGGGTGATAGTTAAAGGAGAATTATGACCTAATGCCAAATAAATGTACTTCATACCTTTACTCCATTAGCAGTTTTCCTGATTTCCAAAGTCGCAGAACATCCAAGATATACTCATCCTAAAACACAGAAAACGGCCACCTGCAGCCCTGCTCCAAGCTATTTTCCTTTTAGGGGGCATTAACAGTCACTGCAGCCTGCCCTCAGTGTTTTTTTCAAAATCTAAATCTGGTGTGGCTGCGCTTTCTCAAAGCATGGGGCTGGAGTGTGCACACTGACATGGAGGAGGAGCAGGAGGCGGAGTCTCAAGTGAGAAGACTGGCAGCGGCAAGTCATGGTAGGAACCGTTGGTCTCCCTGCTCTCTCCCCGCTCTTTCACCTCTCTCTCCCCACTCTCTCCCCTCTCTCTCTCTCTCCCTACTTTTACCCCACTCTTTTCCCTCCCTCTCTCTCTCCATTCTGTCTCACTATGTCACTTGCTATGTAGTAGTTGCTATGTGTCAGCAGCCGCTGACATCATAGCAACTACTAATCAGATGCTTGTCAGCTTGTTTCTTTTTCTAAACAAGCCAGCACCCATCCCCAGTGACATAATTCACCATATATTGTCTTGCACAGAGGACAGGGACATAGAGGCAGGGAGAGAGCTGCAGCGACAGAGCTGCTGCGGGTGCCCATATATTCATGGACACGCAGCAGCTCACAAGAAGCACCTCCAGTCAAAGTGACGAGAGATCGGTGGGGAGAATCCTGACAGTACTATTGGGATCTCTCCTCATTGCGGCGCTTAGACCCCACCTATTATCTTAAAGAATCAATTACAGGCTTAGGGTGCATTTTGGGTTAAAGGAGTAACTTACAATATTTACTCCTTTAGCCTAAGGAATCTAAAAATGAAGATAAACTTGGACCCCATAGTTCTCCTTTAAACAGGTAGGTTGTTAAGTGAGGAGTAGCTGTATATATACACCATGTAGTGAGCTGTTTCTCAAACTTTGGTAAGCTTTGTACCACCATGATAAACTGCATTTTCTACCAAAAAAAACTTCTGGTGCAATTGTTAGAATCTGTTGAACTATTGCACAGTTGTACTAATGCTATATGTATCAATAGAGAAGTGTACACCTGTATATAGTAAGACAAGTACTTTATATACTGTATACCTTAATACAAGTACAAGGCAGTGTTATAAGAATCGTTTTATAAGTTCTAATGGAAGTAATGTAACATAATTCTCTTCACTTCTGCAAACTGTAAACGACAAAGACATCATGGGGGTGATTTACGAACCTAAACACACGCACGCACTAGGTGCGTGTGATTTTTGCACAGCATAACGTATTTATCAACCAAAAAGTCTCTAAAAGCATATTTCCACTAAAGCCATATATGGAAAAACCATGCACATGATGCATATATAATGCTGCTTCACAGTTTAGCCAAAAATGGTTAGCTCATGCATTTACATTCCTGCATTCATCAACGCAAGCAACACAATGTAGAGCTAATTTACACAACATCACCTTGCAATTCATGCAGGGCTTTGCACAACACACCTGCTGGGTGTGTACACACTACAAAGGTGTCTAGATTGCACCAATAGATCATGCTCGAAGGGGAACACACTACAGAGGTGTATACTTGTTCGTGGCATGTTTATAAGGTTAGTAAATCAACCCCCATGAATCTGGACTCTCTCTAAAAGTTGCATCATCTTCCATCCAAAGCATCTTTCTACCATGCTTTCAGAGGAGTGATTCTGGACCAAAGCAAAATTATATCCCATCCAAAGTAGTGGAATACTTCCAGCATTAAGCCTGGCACAGATTTTACGCTCCATTTGTTTATTTGTTTTCCAGTGAAGTTTTATACAAAACGGCAGACTTTGTTAAAATTTCACAGAATATAGGCAGCCACATAATTTGGTTTTAAACATTTTTCATTGCGGGCAACAATTCTTTATATAATTCAGAACCTTATATCTCTTTAGAAACTTTATTTAATGAAAACACACCTTTTAGAATCTGTTTAAGAAGAAAAATATTGCTTTTTGCCAGACTGACTCAGTTGTGCCATCAGTTTTACTGGCATTAAAGCTACTGAACTGTGACAGAAAGAGCAAAATTGCCTCGCAAGTGTTGACAAGAGACCCTGAAGATCTAAGTTACATTGGATGTCTGCCACTAAAACTCCAATGTCCTTCTGCAAAATATTATGAAACTGTCTTTGTAGTCTAGTGATTTTTTTTTTTACATTTTATCCGACCATATCTCTTCATCCTGTAAGAGATATATATATATTTTAAAAAATCTTTAAAAGCTAAAATAAAAGCTACGTTATAATAATGAATGTGTTATCAGCAGGTGGAAAGATGTGCATGTTTCAGTGAATTCATGGATGGAATCTTCTAATGTGTCATTAGTATTTCATGAGCAGTGGGTAGCATGAGTATGTCAAAAAGGGACCCCGAAAACAGCAACGTGATGCTACAAGATGATGGCCCCCAGGTTAGCCTCATGGCGATGACCAATTGTGTTTGGACAATGTAGCTATCCTTAAACTCTTAAACACCCAGAAGTGAAAAGGTTTGTGTGCAGTTAGTGATGAAAAATGCCTGCTTCAAGAGACACTTTAGAAATTCAGGGCAAAGTAACAGGGTCTGTGAAAAGCCCTTCCTGACCCATTTATACTCATCTTTCCAGTGATCCCCCACTGTTCCTTTATTTACCACAGCCATTGCAGAATACCAGTTGCTTTCAGGTGTAGGGAAGCAGATAATCTCCTCCCATGTGATGGTGCTTGAGTCCAGAGGTCAAACCCTAGGCCTGAGCACTGTCACTTGATGGAGGGGTTGAAGTCACCACTTACGCTAGGTTTTGACACTAGCCGACACCAGCTATTTTGGTGTTGGTAGCAATTAAGGAAGAAGCCACAGGCAAGCGCTGGAGAGGTGAGTATCAGTGGGTCGGAGGTGATTTTCACAGCCAATGTAACTTTAACCTGAATTGGCTAATTGACAGTGTCTTTTTAAAAAAATCCAAATTCGGTTGCCCCCCCCCACCCCTTAGCAATTTGTTTCTGTAAATTAGCTGAGATCATAATTTACATTACCAAGCCTATTAAGGGCCGCGGTGAGGATTTAGGCTTTGGCACTCCCATGCTTGTCCCAGGAAACAACATAGCATATACTGCCCCTGCCCTGAGCAGATAATGCAGGGGATGTGCACTTATATTCATTCCAAAGTCATAATCAGTTGATGGAAAGTAGTAAACATTCTGGGTTGCTCAACATTGCAATTAAAAACTCCTACGTAATAGCATGACACGTCAAACTGATGCAGCATGAAGGTAGACACCATAAACAAACAAATGTATTGAGAGTTAGTATTTATTTTTCTGCTTTCAAACTGCTCAACTGCTAATGATTCCCACAACAAAGGTTTACCTTGGAAAAAAAATCATGAATAAGTATGTAGAATTATGTACATAGTACACAAATAATAATAATAATTAAAAAACAATTATATGAATGCATTTGTATTCGCACTCTGGTCACATAGTTTCACTCTGTTGTATTGTTTTTATCCTGGTCACGTAGTTTTATTGTTCCACATATCACAAAATATCAATAGATGTCAAAGCATTTGGCACACCATTTATCAAAAGAAGTCGTTTTGCATCTCCTAGTTTGGTGAGGAACTCTCTGTTCTGCTTTTCTGTTTAGTTATAACACTTTCTGTGTATTTTTTTTCTCTGGCTGGAAATTGCCAGTAGTATAACAATGTAAGCGCTCTATAACAAAAGCCGATTCAAGCTGCAGGTATGAAGAAGGCATTTATGATAAGTGAAGCCATGAAAATATGAGAAATTTCCATAAAAGCATAGAAACAAAACCAAAGCATGTTTGCAGACCTATATGATGGATTGTAATTTTTTTTACCTTGTACAATGTTGTCTTCCCTTGTGTTGTGATGTAATTCACCTATTTGCACCAGTGGTGATAAAAATATCTTTCTATTTGATTTCTATGCATAGTCATAGACATAAAAGTGGCATGTGTTTTGGACACCTCTTTCATAAACATGAAAGCTTAGGTTGGGAGAAGGAAGAACCAGGTAGACACATTTGATCTGTACATCCACTAAAGGTAATCGGTTTGCAGAAATCTGACTGACCTGTAGAAATGTAATAACCGATCGCCTTTCTACCCTGTAATATGACCAGGGGTGTAATATCACTTTACACTTTTCTTTTTAGGGCTGTTATACTTTTTTTTAAGGTGTGATAACTTTGCTTTCAGGCTTTATACATGTTATATTGCCCAAAGCTATCACAACATTCTTAATAACACTGATATGGCACTTTGGTTATCTCAGAGTAAACATCAAGGAGCAACAGAGATCAGTTGGGAAAATTTAACCCAACCAATCATCTTTTCCATCAAGATTGGTATGGCTGTTACTCAATTCAGCTGGACTGGAAATGCATAATCTATCTTCTGCTGGCAATTTTATATTACATTTTTGTATACTTCCATTTTTTACATCTAACGATTAAATCTAACATACCAAATCACAACAACAGTGAAAGCAGACAAATCCACCCAGACATATCAATAGCAATAAACTTGAACTTAAAGAGGAAATTTACCCTTATCTTAAAATGAGGAGAAAGATACCTTTAGAAATGTTTAGTACTGACAATCTACAAACAGATACTTCTAGATAATTGCAGACTTTGTATTCTTTGCATACCTTATTTTTCTTTTCCTCCCAATTCTTCTCACAGGGGCCATTTTCACAGATTAATCATTCTCTCTTTACTTCCTGGAAATCCGGGTCTGCTTCCTGGAATTTGTGATAGTGTACATCATCTATGGGGGAAACAAATGCCCTTCCCACAAGATCTCATGGGATTTGGCAGTTTGCAGATGAGATTTCCCAGGAAGGCACCGGTCATGTAGCCTTTCCAGGACAAAAAGTAATTGTAAGTAATAGCAAAACCTTTTTATTTAACTAACGAATGTAAGGTGGTTTTCCTTCCCCGTAAGCAGAGCTGCTTTTTAGTTAAAGAGGGTAAAGGTCTGCTTTAATTATACTCATACACACTATATGCATAATTGATTCAGTGATAACTTGCAAGGATTGAGCATGTGTGTTTGGTAAAATTCATTATAATGGATCCTTCTTGCTTATTAAATATTGTTTCTGTTTTTTCCATAGCAAGAATGAATACTTTCATTACACATGCACAATGTTACCTGAATAAAACACTGGTTCCTTTCAAACTCACCTGCATCCCCTTATTTCTAAAGTTCTCTTGCTGAATTTAGCAACACATTCCTAGAGTTGACCATAAGGCGGAAGCAAAAAACCCACAATTTATAAATGTTGAGGCTTGGTGCTGCATTTTCTAGACCTGCTGCCTTTGGCACTGTCCTTCAAGTGTCATATTATACAACCTTGCACTGGGTGTGATAAAATACCATTATTAGATGGTTACTCAGTCTTCCTGGTTGCAAGGTTTTAGCTTCAGCTAAGGATTATTTGGTTGTGAGTGGTGTGTGTGTGTGTGTGTATGTGTGTGTACATGTGCATTGTCACACAGGTATATGCAATAAAGTGACACTAAACTCAGGAGTTAAATCTTAAAAATACATTGGAGAACTTATCACTCAGCTGTAGATCCTCAAATCATCTCTGAATTTGTCCTGACACTGTCCTCCCTTCTGGAGGGTGGCTACTTATGTTCTCATGGTTCCTGTGTGTGTTGTAAAGTAGCCACCACTCCAAGTTTGCTCCCGTGATGAACTACAATTTCAGTACAAATTAGTAAACTAAATGTGAAATTAAAGTCTATCACGAAGTGAGCTTGGAGCGGTGGCTACTTTACAACACACACGGGGACCACAGAGAACAAAAGTAGCCACCCTCTAGAAGGAAGGACAGTGTCAGCACCAATTCAGAGATGATTTGAGGATCTACAGCTAGGTAATACACAAATAAGATACATTTTTGTTAATAGTTAAGGCACTTGAATGCATTTTTAAGATTTAACTCCAGAGTTTGGTGCCACTTTAACCAGGGACCTGGGATGCTTCAAAACATGATTGTATGATGTGATCTACATTATATTTAAATAAAAGTCTGTACTATATTCAACAATCCAAGGTGTGCTAACAACATACAGTATCTCACACATTTCTGCTATGCCAATTGACGGTTGCCACAATGCCCTAACTTTGAAGGACAATTTGGTGTGCGGTGGGAATATCTGAACTGTAAGTATGTGCATGCACTTAAATGGCAGGTGCCCTAAAGATTTGTGAGCGGTTACATTATTAACGAACCACCGTAATTAGATGTATATAGATACTAAGTGAAGTATGTACAATGACAAGCTTTGTGAAGAAAATAAATACTATTAACTGAGTATATTTGTGTATGTGTTTGTCACTGTCACATGTTAAGCAAACAATATAAATATACCTGCACATATAAAACTATACAAGGCATCATTTTGATTTGCCAGTGTTTCTGCCAAATAAAAGACAACAGCAAAATCTTCCTGAGTAAAAGCTGTTTCATCTTCAATAAAAGCTTTCTTTCTAAGCAGGTTTAATACCACTGGTTTCTGTTTTTGAAGGAATTAGATGTAAAACTATTTTCCTGCTTTTGGTTTCCTTTGTCTTGTGGTATATTGCTCCCACAGCACCATTATAATGAAAGAAGCTTGCTGAAAAACCCAGACGACAACAAACAAGCAAAACACTTAAAAAGGAGGATCTGAGAATCAATGGCTTGATGAGGTTTTACAATAGCATTAGATGAATCCTTTAGAAGCTCTAGATCTCATCAGACACATATAAAACATTCACCTTAGGAGAATGTACAGACTTGTTTACAGAATAAGGTATAATTAATTGAAATGATGGCTTTGTGCATTGTGAGGGAATTAAAACACCTACTGTCTTCCTGTCCTGGATGCAAATGAGTATGTACGTTTCTGACAGTAAATGATAGCTGTACAATGTGGCTTTTGGAATGATTCATCATTTGTACAAGGGGTTTGGAAAGTGTGAGAGTTTATTTGTGGATGATCAGTTTATTTTTAGTAAATGCACATATATTGTTAAGTGTATGATAAACAACAACCCAATACGCTGTGGGTTATAATAGAAACAGTTATAGCATCTGCTGAAAACATCAAACAGACTGTACTCCTGAACATCAGTGTACAATTTGCCAGATAGGTTCAGGGATCATGTTTGCCCTGATCGCAATAGTACGCCCCAGAGGCGTAACTAGAAATCACAGGGCCCATAGCCAAAAATGTAATGGCCTCCCCAACATAAAAAAAACACACTATTATACATGACCCTAATTGCCATGGCATGTGACAAAAGACTGAAGAGGATGCAGCGGTGATAATGAGGTAAGTATGGATCTGTGTACAGCACAGCGTACAGAACGGGTCAGCATGTAATATCCAATAAACAACGTGTACAGAACGAGGCAGCAAAAAATAGGGAATATATAGCATGCTGCACAGAATGATACATTGCACAGAAGGTAATTTACAGCACAGCATACAGAATGAGGTGATGTGCAATTTAAAAAAAGAACAACAAAGATTAAAGAATGAGCCAGTGCAAAATAGGGAACATATAGCATGGCCTTGCGGAATGAGGCAGTGGGAAATAGAGAATGTACAGCATGGCCTATGGAATCAGGGCAATGGTAAATATGGAATGTATATCATGTTGTAATGAGGCAGTGGGGAATAGGGAATGTACGGCATGGCGTATAGAACGAGGCACTGCTGAATAGGGAATGTACAGCATGGCATATGGAATTATGCAATGCGGAATAAGGGATGTGCAGATTGGCATACTGAAAGAGGTGGTGCAGAATAATTAAAGTAGAGCATTATATACAGAATTAGTTGTTGCTGAATAGGGAATGTACGGCATGGCGTATGCAATGAGGCAGTGGAGAATAGGGAAAGTGCAGATTGGCATACTGAAAGAGGTGGTGAAGAATAATGAAAGTAGAGCTAAATAGCATGGCATATTGAATGAGGAAGTTGGAAAATGGAAAGCAGAGCATGGCATATGAAATGAGGAGGTTGGCAAATGGAATGTAGAGCATGGATTATGAAATGAGTCATGGAGAAATATGGAACATACAGCATGACATACAGAAAGACGTGGTGCGGAATAAGGAATGTAAAGCATGTTATACGGAATGATGCATAGGGAACATACAACACATTGGATAACATGAGGCACTGTGGAATATGGAATATACAGCATGGCAAGCAGTATGAGGCAGTCTAGAATATGGAATGTAAAGCATGGCATATCAAATGAGGCATTGTGGCATAGGGAATGCACAGCATGGCATATGGATTGGGGTGGTGAAGAACAGGGAATGTACAGCATGGCATACTGCATGAAGCTTGGTGGCATGGGGAATGCACAACATAGCATATAGAAGGGGGTGCAGAATAGAGAATGTACAGCAAGGAATATGGAAAGGGATGCAGAATAGAAAATGTTCAGCATCACATATGATGCACTGTGGCAAAGGTAACATACAGCAGAATGAGAATGCAGATTAGGTACTTTCAGTATCAGTACACGATCTCCGTTTGATCTCCTCCTCCTCGTCAGAATGCAGGAAGTGATGTGTATTACATCACTTCCGCATTCCTCTGTCACTCTCTGGTACAGAAACCGGAGAGAAGCTGGTGAAGCAGGTCTCTGGGGGTCCTTAGGTGACATTAGGGGTCTTAAAGACCCCTGATGTCTCCATAAAGAGGACCTGTCACTGCAAATTGGCTATCACATTGGTTTGCTCCCTAAGTGATAGCAATAAAGTTAAGTGAAAAAAAGGTTTAAAAAAATAAAGTTACCAAAAAAAATAAAAATGAAAAGTCACATATCAAAGTAAGAAAAAATAAAAAAATAAAAATGAAAGTCCCCCGCCACCACATGCAAACATGTGTTGAGTCTGCCTACGTGCGAAAACGACGATAACATCCATTGCGTCTCACATGTTACATATCGTCGCAAAGTGAGTGAGAGCAATAATTCTAGGGCCATTATTCAATGATAACACTAAACTGGTGAGCGGTAAAAGCTTTTAAAGCAACGGCTATGGTCAAATTTGGGTATGGTAGTTTTTTGTGATTTAGAGCACAATTTTAAAGCTTGACATGTTTGGTGTCTATTTACCCGACGTGACCCCGTCTTTTATATTTCACTAAAAAATTGGGTAACAATAAATGTTTTATAACATAACGTAGGGAGAACAGGTTTTTTTTCAAAATTTTCAGTACTTTTTTCATTATATAGTAAAAAATAAAAACCCCAGTGGTGATATAAACACCCCAGCCAGCAAGTGGTTAAAGTCAAAAGGAATTGAAGCCATTTCAAATGCTCATGAAATCACTTACAGTGGATGCTGCTACTTGATGTGGAAAAGTATTAGTTTACTGCAGAATCAGCTGGACCCCTGAGCGCTGGTCCTGACTTCCTGTTATAGAGTGACTCCTTTCTCAAGCAGAGTGCTATGCAGTCACCCATGTGTGCTAGTTTGTTGTGTGTGCCTCCACAAACACACAGACACAGCAAGGCAAGTCACTCTCTTCCCCCCTGGTCCCCTCTTCTCCCTTCTCCAAGCCAGTAGATGAACAGTTGTTGGAGTCTTCTCTGTACTTTGTGATCTTGCACTGACAAGGAAGTTCAGGGAAACAGAGCTGAGACAGTTGGAAACATCTGTTCACAAACATGATGATTGTAGGTGTTTGGGCAAAAATCTAAAGCAATGCTTTGCTGGGCAATGTATATTTTTTTAATCTGGATTTATTATTGAAAAAAAAGTATGAACGTTTAATACTACTTTAAATATTGACATGAAATTGCCCAGCAAGTATGGAAAATACCACGTTATCACCATGCCTACCACAATTGTGAAATAAACAAATAAATAAATAAATATAATATAATTAAAAACAAGCTTGAATAATAAATAAGGGAGCTACTGTAAATAATGTATTTTCAACAAATCATTTTGTCTTCCTTTATTAATTGCACTCCATGT
The DNA here is from genome assembly GCF_000935625.1 of Nanorana parkeri. Classification (NCBI taxonomy): domain Eukaryota; kingdom Metazoa; phylum Chordata; class Amphibia; order Anura; family Dicroglossidae; genus Nanorana; species Nanorana parkeri. The sequence goes on along the minus strand of NW_017306766.1, from coordinate 172,881 downwards.
AATAAACACATGGACAATTGGGAATACTGTTGGCGCTATATAAATCCTGTATAATAATAATCATTTTTAGGCATGCTGTGTGAATGGAAACACATAACCAGCACATAGTGGGGGCACTCTTCTCTGCTCTTCTGGGATGTGTGCAAGCTTTTGGTGTCCTCACATACAATAAGGGACTGCTAGATCATGGTTAGATCAGAGAGCTGCGAATGGTTGAGAAGCAAATGGGCAGGAGGAAATCTGCAGGAGCGAGGAATAATGTAAGTATTTCTCCTTATTCCTATTCCCCTGGATAAAATGAGTATTTGCACGTGCAGGACAGGGGAAAGAGGGAGGGGGTGGCCCTTTTTTGCACTGCCTGGTGTTTGTTTTTATATAGGAAATAGTGCATGTATATATTTTATATTTATCAATTGCAGCCAGCAGATGGCAAACTCTGTGCAATCCCCGGGGTCTTGCTGTTATATCTGTTCTGCTGAAAATAGACCTGACTAGCCTCTAGTAGTGCAATACTCTCTTTCACTCTCCTGGCAGAGTCTGAAATATCTGAAGTAGTCAGTTATTTTCAGGAAGCCAACAAGCATGCAGGCACGACCTTCCTTTGAGAAAGCAGTCTGTCCTTGGCAAACGAAATGTAATGTATGAGCGTTCCATTACAGTTTATTTATTAATTACAAAGTTATATAAAGCATCAGTATATTGTTCCTTAAACATAAAACAAAGTAAAACTATGGCTTCCTCCTTAGAAATGTGCTGCAGCACTGCATTATAAGTGCATATGCACTTACAGTTTTCTCTTGGTCCCCCTGCAAAGTCCCACGAATACCTTTTCACCCTGACCGTGAAGTCCATCTAATGCAGCTTCCTGTGATGGGGTGGCAACGATGCTGCAGTGCTCCTGAATTCAGAGCAGATTTGCCACCCTGATTTAGGCTGTGTCTGCTTGCATTACAGTGGATAAACTAATTATGCAGGGGGTGTGGCTAATAGCATTGTCACTGCTAATTAATAAACCTGTAGCTTGTCAATCAGCACCTGGCCACACACAGTCCTGCTCACTGCTTTCTAGATTGACAACACTGCCTCTGTTACTAAAACCTCCCCACTGAGAGCTGCAGTGTCTGGGAGGGGGAGCATGTGAGATGCAAATGAAGAATGATTTCACTTAATCACGGAAGGAAAAAGGAGTTTTTTGTTTACTTTATAAGGCATGTGCATATCATAGTAACCAGATTTTGCCCTTGTTTAGAGCGTCATACAGGAGCCTTTAGTTGTACTTTAAAACATAAAAAAAGATATTATAATATATCCATTAAATTTTCTTGTCCAATAAAATCATGTACCTTTCTGATGCTGTTACATAGTTAGATATCCCTCCTAAAATAACAGATAAGATATAAATGAAACACAAAGAGAAATGATCACAGCAGCTATTTTTAGATTGTGCTTACAATAGTAATCGCTGCTGACCCATGGAGAATGAATGCCTAAATCGCACTGATAACACTTCTGTAAATTTCATTGAAGGATTGATTTTTCTCTTTAACAGTTGTACTCTCTCTTCGTCTCTGGGTAAGTGATATGATGGACCTCTCTTATAATCTGGAAAGCCAACTGAAAATGAAGCTGCCTTGCAATATAATACTTCCACTTGAGATCTAAAAGAAACGAATGTTGTATAAAGCCTCCAATCTTCTTAGAAAGATGTATTGGAACTGCAGTGTAATCACAGCCGGATCTAATGTGAGGCCACCAAAGCCACAGTAGAATTTATGAGTGTGACATAAGTTCAGAAGCTTGTTCCCAGAAATAATAGCTTAAGGTCTTGGTACAATCACCAAAAGGCACAGCAGAATGCGTAGAAACAGTGGAGACCAAATAGGGCTCCTGGTTATCCTGGCTTTCTCTGTACAGTCCGCCTTTATTATCCCTTTGTATTTGAAGTGTTTCTCTCACTTGACAAAGAAAAACTCAAAACTAATATGTTCTACAACGGTATCAAAAAAGTGATAACAAAGCAAAGAAATAAAACAAGACTTTGTCTACAGAAAGTGGCCTGGTCACTCAGCTGTTTGCTTCCTTATCTATGTCAAGACCTGACTACAATATTTTTTTTAATGAGACATATATTCTAATACAATATATTATCTGTAGCTGTAATAAAAGTTCATTAGAAAAATAAAAAAAATAAACATTTGATAGAAAACTTGCAAACAAATTATCCACTGAAATACTGGCCATTGAGAGAGATTATGAATGAAATATACAGTCAATGATAATCAATAAAGTGGATGCTTATCCTGCATTTTACCTAATGATCTAGGTCTCCCTGTTTACATGTGCTGGAAAGAAGAGAACCAACCGTCAGTTGCCTCAAGACCGTGCAAAAGTTATTATGCCTTTTTAAGATAATACAAGACAATAGTCTTTATCAGCTGGGAAAAGGTGGCTGGGGGGACTTCTGCATCAAAAACAGGCAAACTGTTTTCATGCCAGGCTGCTCATCCATCCCTGTATAGATATAAGTACTTGGAAGTATGTGTACGGCTGCAGCCTGTCATTGATTCATATATGCTGCTACCCGTGGCTGTATACAACATCAGACAGTTTTTATAAAACTGGAGCCTGCACTGACCACCAGAGAGCCCCACTAACCACCAGAGAGCTGCACTGGCCCCCTGAAAGCCTGCCTTTACCACCTTAGAGCTTGAACAGCCTCCTGAGCCTGCACAGCCCCCCCTGAAACTCAGCACAGCTCTCCCTGGAGACATCAGGCCATGAACCTGGAGCAACACAGAGTATGTAGCTTCATATTATTCTGCATTGCTGTATAATGTATTGCTGGAATTTGCTGTCCTCTATAGCTGATGGTATTATTCTGCAATGCTTAACAATGTATTGCTGGGATTTGTAGTCCTCTATAGCCAGTGCCATTCTGCATTGCTTTATAATGTTTTGCTGAGATTTGTAGTCCTCTATAGTTGGTGGTATTCTGCATTGCTGTGTAAAGCATTACTGGGATTTTCAGTCCTCTATAGTTGGCGGTATTCTGCATTGCTGTGTAATTTATTGCTGGGATTTGTAGTCCTCTTTAGTTGGTGGTATTATTCTGCATTGCTGTATAATTTATTGCTGGGATTTGCAGTCCTCTATAGCTGAGGATATTCTGCATTGCTGTGTAATGCATTACTGGGATTTGTAGTCCTATATAGTTGGCAGCATTCTGCATTGCAGTGTAATGTATTGCTGAGATTTGTAGTCTTGCTACAGCTTGGAGTCAGTGGCTCCCAGATCTACCAGGCTCCCATCTGCAGCCCTGCCCTGGCGCTCCACCACTGACTACAAGCTGTAGAGAGACTACAAATCACAGCCCTGGCAGGAGGAAGACGGCCCTGATGACCGTTGACATTTCCATAAAAAGGCCCACCGAAGCATCAGGCCAATGATGCTCTTAATCCGGCCCTGACTGTGTGAAGAGGCAGGAAAAAGGAATAGGGGGAGAGAAGAAAGGTTCTTGCACAAAGCTGCAACCGCTCTATCATATACATTGATAGGCTAAATCTAAATATGTTTGTCATTGAATCTAAATATGTTTGTCATTTTCTTTACAGGTTCTTCTAAGTTCCACTTTTTGCAACAAAATATTCCCCTTCGATCAATAATTAAATAAAGTGTATTAGGTCTCTTCAAAAAAAAGAAAATATATTTGGCATCAGTCATCTGAGCTGCTGTCATTCCATTATGCTATACTTTACACTCTCTCCGACGTGACTGACAAACAGAATACAAAATAAAGGCTGCTGGTGCATTAAGCATTACCGCAATCAGCAACTAACTACTGGAGATTTGTAGGCGCTTGCTTATTTCACTTTACTGAATTCACAGAGCTGCTACTTCTGAAAATATTAGTGGAGAACAAAGTATAAAATGACGCTAACCACAAAATATACATTTTTTCCGTATACAAATAAGAATTAGCATCTGTTTAGCACTAACACGCATTTACAAACAAAATAAGGAAATTTTATTGAACAAAGCTGATTGTGTGTGCATAGAAAACATAGGCAGTTATATCATGTTTATTGAATTATTATGGTTGGCATTACACCATTAGGATTCGTCATCTGTTATTATTATTATTATTATTATTATTATTGAGTTCCTATTTCCACTAACATTTATGGCACCAATATCTGGTAAAGGATTTCTACAGCCAGCATGTTTTGCTTCATCAGTAAAAGTTAGAATATATTGGACTTAAACAGGTTGATTTACTAAAGGCAAATAGGTTGGTCACGTTGCAAGATAATTTTTACTTTAAAGGGAATTTTCCCTTAGCTTAGTGAATAAGGTGAAAATTCACTGTGGAAAGAATAGCCAATCATGTGCTATAATAATAATAATATAAAAAAAAAGAAAAGCATTTTTGCTTGCACATGTTTGGGTGATGAAAGTCAGCAGAGCTTCACCTCATTCACTAAGCTAAGGGAAAATTCCCTTGCAAGTGAAGAGCCTATTTTCCTATTTACTTTAACTAAAAAGTGTCTCTCCAGGTAAAAAACTACAAAATAATGCTAAACATTTAATTAACACTGATTTTATGTCCATACTTTTCAATTTCTATCCCTTTACTTTTACTTGCTGATCCTGGCAATTCCTTATTGTTCACTAGTTTTGGTGGTACTTTTACTATGATGATATGCTGCAGGCAGAGGCTGCAGATGACAGCAATGTTGTGAGCAGAAGACACGGGGAAAAAAAACCAAACAGCAGAGCTTTTCTATTTGTTGCCTATTCAAGTGCTTGTGTACTAGTTAGTTTCCACTAAACACATATCTAAAGTCTATGAGGGTTATCCTCTAAGTTGCCGAAGGCCGAAGTGAACGGAGGCAAACGGCGTTTGGCTATTAACTGGTTTCAGCTGTACATCGCATGGCTTCAGCTGCCTTCGGTGCAGAAGCCAATCAACTCAGCCGATCCAACATCTGGATCGGCTGAGCCGAACCTCCTGCAGCTCGCTCGCAGCCGTTCGCCTCTATTCTGATAGGGGCCAAACGGCATTGACTGAATAGCCGAATGCCGCCGAGCGGCTCAGCTATTCTGCTCGCTACCTTAATAGAAAAATGTAAACAAAAGGAAAACAAATTAAAAAATAATTGAAATAAATGTAAAATACATTTTTTTAAATAAAATAATAATAAAAAAACTTAAAGTAAAGAAAGAAAAAAAAACTTAAAGTAAAGAAATAAAAAAAAACTTAAAGTAAAGAAAGAAAAAAAAACAGTGTGGGGTCTCCTCCAAAACCATGTTAGACCATTTAGATCTAGTAGGAATGTTAGGAGGGACCTAAAAACAAAAAAAGAAAATGTTTTATGTTCCCCCATAAGTCATACCAGGCCCTTTACGTGTGGTAGGAATTTTGAGGAGGAACCCCATCCCAAAAATGGGTAAAGGGAGGACGAGCAAGTGCCCCCCCCTCCCTGCCATACCAGGCCACATGCCCTCGACACTGGGAGGGTGCTTTTCCAGGGTCACCTTGGAAAAGCACCTTGTCCCTGTGCCGATGGGGACAAGGGCCTCTTCCCCACAAGCCCTGGGGAAGAAAATAAAGGGGCACCCAGATGCTGCGCCTCCTCATGAATGAGTAAGGGGGTACTTGTACCCCTACCCATTCCCTGAAGGGTTAAAAAAAATGTAAATAAAGAGACCAGACTTTTGAAAAAAAATATTTAATTGAGCAAAAAACAAAACAAAAAACTTTGAAAACTCGTTTATTTTAAAAACAAAATCCAAAAAATTGATCCGATGACATAAACCAGGGTCAATCAAGATGTCCAGTGCTGTCAATGATGACAACGACTCATCGAAAAAAAAAAAAAAAAGCTAAGACTGAATCCTTCGGCTCTTTAGTGAATAACCCTCTATATTTTGCGCACTCCTTCCTGCCTTTCAGACCTAACTTGAGTGCTTCAGTGATGTGACTTCAAAAATATAGACCAATGTAAAAAGTATCATCAGCACACCATTGTTAGCAAAAAACAAGCAGTGAGACTTTAATTCATCGCCACACAATGTTTCAGGGCCACTCAGATCCCCTGAAGTTTAGTTAACTTTTTATTGTTATGCAGTTCCAGGGGCATAGCTTACCTCTACTGCTTTTTTGTTGCTAACTTGTCTTGGTGGCTGCTGCTAATTGTAGAAGTCCTCCCATGAGTGCCTCCAGGGATTTATTACATGGCGATATGGCTATTCTTTGATATGGGACACATGGTATAACTTAATCTAGGGACACAGTTGGATGTACCCATACACATTATATTGCTTAGCTTATATTAAATTATCTGCTTTGTGTGTTAATTATTTGGCATGAGGATGAAGGGTGGTCCTGCCTGAGGAAGGGGTCCTGAGCAGGCCCAAAATGTTGCATTGTTGGGTGGCGAAGAACAATGTTCTGTTATTTGTTTTTGCTAACATGTGCTGGTGACTTTTCAGCACATGTTAGACACTGAAACCTGGACTTGTCCCTATTGGAGGAGGTCACTCTCACAGGTAAGTGTGCCACAATATAGAAGTATGCAGCACATTAGTGCTATCTTGCATTAGAAAAATGAAAAAACCTAAAAAATATGTCACTCTATGGGGGTGATTTACTAACCTAAACACACGCACGCACCAGGTGCGTGTGATTTTTACACAGCAAAGCGTATTTATCAACCAAAAAGTCTCTATAAGCATATTTCCACTAATGCCATATATGGAAAAACCATGCACATGATGCATATATAATGCTGCTTCACAGTTTAGACAAAAATGGTTAGCTCATGCATATACATTCCTGCATTCATCAACGCAAGCAACACAATGTAGAGCTAATTTACACAACATCACCTTGCAATTCAGGGCAGGGCTTTGCACAACACACCTGCTGGGTGTGTACACTCTACAAAGTTGTTTAGATTCCACCCATAGATCATGCTGGGAGGGAACACACTACAGAGGTGTATACATGTTCGTGGTGTGTTAGTAAATCAACCCCTATGTCTCTTAACAGTTCTGACACACACTGCTAGATTCCACCTAACACCAATGCAGCCTTTGTATGCTTAAAATCCTTGTTCAATGGTGCCCCCTATCCTATTGAAATTCCAAGACATCACATATTAAATATGCATACATTCTCAGCATCTCGCAAAGCAAGGATTACTGTGGTAATCAGCCCAAAAAATCCATATTGCACTATAAGTCCCTTATTTTATATAAGTAGCTATCTAAGCATTTAATGCTACGGTCATATTAGATATTGAAGTGCTGTATCGGTAACGGGTGTGTTTAATGGTCGGGTCTTTTCTGCCCGTGCATGCCCGCTAGGGGGCGCGCGCGAGCAGAAAAAAATTGCCGTCTGGAGACGGCAACCCGCAGATGTAGCAGTGCCGTCCATCCGTTTTTTTAGTACGGGCGGACGGCAAGAGGTTAATTAGTTAACAGTATGTAGAGCAAACTTGTGCTTTTACTATTCAGGGCAAAGCCATACGTTTTCTTTTTTAATCCCCCATATACACTCAGCATACACTTACCTTTCCTTTGCATCCTTTCCCTTCTATTCAATGCCAGGAAACAAAGGAAATTCCAGTACTTCTAGGTATGGAAAACAATGGGACCCACTCAATGTGATAATGCTGGGTCATGTAGCACTGTCACATGAGGAATCTATGAGTCCAGCCACTCTTACCTTACAAAGTCTTTCCTTTTGCTCCTGGGCCCCAGCAGCTGAATGCATCAACAGGGGGATCAAAGGGAGATAAGTATATGCTGACCTCCACGCAAACAGCTAAATACATGGATGACATGCATAAATTGAAGCTGTTTTACCCACTAAAGGATTTGTATTTCTGTCCATCTAGTTCTGAGATTTTACACAGCTTTTGCACACAACAGGGACAGGGGCCTGCTCATTCTCTGATGCAGTTTTTCTTTCACCCGCACCATGTGACTGGACAGTGAAATAAGAAACAGCACATTGATTAGTTCATCTATTCACTCTGTCACTCTGCTTTCTCATCCTATTAACATGCTCCTTGAACTGAAACACATGCAATTGTCTCCTTGTGCTGCTTTTCCCATCCCTGCTGCACATGAGACGGCAAGGGGTTGATAACAGGTAGGGATGCACCGATACCAAGTACAGTACTCGGTACAAATACAAGTACATGTACCGATACTTTTTGAGCTCCAAGACTAGACTAGAGAAAAATTCAAAAGTTAGGAGGCAGCTGTCATTTGTAAGGAGCACACGGAGCTCCTGGGATTTGTACATCTCTGTTTTATGGTATGATTTTGTTTTTATAAATGTAAATAAAGGGATGCACCGATACCAGTTTTGCAAGTACAAGTACTGATACTTGCCCAAGTACTTACAAGTACAAGTACTGATTCATTTTTGTTTATTGCCATGTGACAGTTTTTTTAAAACAATACAGACTAATGATTTCAGGACAGTGGTGGAGAACCAGAGATAGGCCCCTGCTGCAACCGCAGCTGGTAGTTCTCATGAAAATGCCAAGTATCAGCACTGGTATCTGAAAAGTATCAGTGCATGCCTAATAACAGGTCAAATCCAGGTACCCATCCTGCTTGAATTAAGAAAAAATAAATGTAATGATGCATGAATGATTACAAGGCTAAACTAATTTGTGCATTTTATATCTGCCTGGAGTTCAGCTTTAAGTGAACCTGTGGCCTGGCCCTGCATTGACTTTACCTTTAGTTTACATTATATATGAATAAACAATATTAACTTACACATTAGGTAAGCTGGTGGTGAAATATGTATCATAATCGGTCCAGACAACATTTAGGGGATAAATCTGAATTTTCTCATATAAGAGCTCACTAGAGACTAATACTTCAAAGAAGTATGATGTTTAATAGCTGCTTAGTATTCTTACATAATTTCATTTTCAAACTGTTCACACCCAAGAGATTATGTTAATTATAAATCTACTAAGCATGAAATTGGTTAATATCAATGATGAGGCATTAGAAGTCATCTACTGTAGGCATGTTTTCCTGCTTATAACCTGTTTTGTCTATGTTGTATATTTTGTTTTGTCTCTGATCTATACTTTTTGGCTACTTAAAAGCTGATCATTGCCAGGCAATAATAATCAGGCAATCAAATGTCTAGGGGCAAAGGTTTCCAAGTCTATGGGCACACTACAATGTTTGCGGATACCTCTTAGCAAATGGCCGTGAGGGGAAAAAATGATTAATCTCAAAGGATACACTTCCCTTTTATCCCTGTTAAATAAAGGTACTGCTGATGTATTTGGGGTTTTGCAATACAAATGTATCATAAAATCCATGTATTTTTTAGAACTGTCTTATAGAAAAGTAAAGCAACCAGTCAGATACATTCCGTAGTCTTCAAATGCCATTATGTGCCCTGGGTTAGTGGATAAACCACTAGCATGTTACATACATTAACAGATCTGCAGGGAATATCCAGGAACACTATAGTTCACTCTGCACACAGGAGCCCCCCACCCTGAGTACTCTGCAATAATTTCAAATGACAGTATTAAACATTCAGTAGGGAGCGTGAGTTCTGCTGATTGGAGCACAGTAGTTGTGACTTTGCAGTAGGTGTGATAGACCACTGGAGGTAGAATGTTGCTTTTGCACAGAGAGCCAGGGCCAGAACTACCGCCGGTGCAGCCGGTGCAGCTGCACCGGGACCTGAGCCTGGGGGGGCCCAGCACACCCAGGCACCAGACCAGTGGCAAGGTAGGGAAAGAGATGTGGGAGTCTGTTCGGCTGGCCGGCCGCCAACCGTCGGACCATCCAGCCAGCCGCACAGCAGAACAGCCTTCAAGCACCCGGCAAGGCAGTGGTCCCAGCACTATTCTCGCCCTTGGTCCCGATCTGCCACATCATCCCCTTGCCTGTTCTCTCTGCTCACAGGCCGCACGGCAGGCCAGGCAATCTCCTGCTGTCACACAGATATCCCACACATCAGAGGATTCACTCCCCCTCCCCTCTTTTCACAGACCTCTCTAGCCTGGCAGAGCTGTGACTCATCCAGCAGCATGCCACACACCCGTCCTTCCTGCACATTAACCCTCCTCTTTGTACTGACACAGGTCAGATTACGGCCATCACCCATACCTCCATCCATGACTCCTCTCCCCCTCTCTCTCCCCCTGCTCACCAGTTCTCCTTCCCAGCAGCGACAGCACCTGCTGTGCTTTTCTCTGCCATCACAGGATCCAAATTAAGGGTACGTTCACACCAGATGCAGTGCATTCCGGTCCGATTCTGGCTGGAACACACTGCATCGTATTGCGGCTGGCTCAATTTTTTGTGGGGTAGGAGGGGGCGTGGTGGGCCATTAAAGTGAATGGCACCATAGCCACGCCCTCCAGCCACAATGTGATCGCCCGCACGGGATCGCAAGGCATGGAACGGACCGCAGGCATAATGAGCCTTGCTATCCCATGCGGACGATCGCATTGCGGTTGGAGGGCGTGGCTACAATGCCATTCACTTCAATGGCCCACCACGCCCCCTCCTGCCCACAAAAAAGTGAGCCAGCCACAATGCGATGCAGTGCGTTCTGGCCAGAATCGGACCGGAACGCACTGCATCTGATGTGAACGTACCCTTACATCACCATATTTTAAACCACCTTCTATTGAACCACCATTCACAAAATTGCTAGAGCCGTCCACCCCACCAAGGATCTTCTCATCATGCCATCCAAGGACCTTTGTCCCACCATACAGCGCCACCTTCCTGAAATTCTCCTCCAGAAGCCACCAATAGCTCACCCAGATGTGAGTATTTCTGCATTTCTGTATAAAGTATTGCTGGGAGTTGTAGTCTTCTATACAGAAATGCAGAATGGTAACGGCTATAGGTGGGCAGTGTGGGCATTGTAAGAGCTAGGGGGTGGGCCAAAAATAATCTTGCACTGGGGCCCATTGTTCCATAGGTCCGCCACTGCAGAGAGCAACAGTCTGCTGCTGGGGAAAGGGAGTTTGGGGTGGTGCTTTTAATGAAACAAACATTCTGACTTAGCTTTTTAGCCACCCTATTTTTTCCTAATGTTTAAATCATGAAGGGTGCAATTGGACTAAAAAAATGTAGTTCCACTTTTTGAGCCAAATTGGTAAAACACCTACTTTATGTTTGTTACCATTTCCCATTCACACTGCATAACTTAAAAATAATTGCTTCTTACATTTTTAAGTGCTTTTTATTTAAAAATCCTACTTAGCTTCCCCCTATGTAATGTTAAGGAGGGGCCTGTGGGAAGTTATGTTTATTCTAATGAACCCTGTCTGTACTGTGCTGGCAGATTTCATTAGCAGTTGTAAACTAGATTTGAACATTTGTATGTCCTAACAAAAGTTTTAAGATTTAGAAGTATTGTATATTAATGAGAGAATCTCTGATCTCTGCGCACTGATTTTGGATGCAATATGAAACTGGGAGGAGGCATGAAACTAATACAGTCTTTACACAAACAGGTGAATTATATAGTTACATAGGTTGAAGAAAGGGCACCAACCATTTAGTCCATCCAGTTCATCCAATAGCAAAAGTGAATAAATAAATTGAAAACCTTCACATACAGAATCCTATATCCACAGTTGATCCAGAGGAAGGCAACAAATACATGGTTCATTTTGCTCCAACAGGGGAAAAAGCTCTTCCTGTTCCCCTAAGGGAATTGGATATTCTGTGGATCAACAATCTCTGGTGTTATTACCTATACATGTTAAAAGCCAGTTATACTCTGTGAATTTAGGAATGCATCCAGCTTTTTTTTAAAACAATCAACTGAGCTGGCTAGAACTAGTTCCTGAGGAAGAACATTCCATATTTTCACAGTGGAAAACAGAAATCACCAGCACTCAGTAAATATCTTTGATGTCCATTTGATCAATTTGACAATTGGTCCGATTAAATGGGCATCAAAGATATGTACTGAGTGCTGGTGATTTCTGTTTTCCAATGTTTGTTGCACGATGCCATCCTTGATTGTCACTGCGAGCACCACTACAAGTACTTGGGCCGGGAGCGCTGTGAGGAGTGCAGAGGGACTTACTACTTTCTACCCATACAGAAGCAGACACAGAGTTTATTTTGTCATTGGTGCCGATGTGCACCATGACAGCGGGGTCGTGCCCAACCCCATCTAGTAATCTGTCAATTCGTTCCGCAATGTGTCGAACAACATATTCTTTCTAACCATACAGAAGCAGACACAGAGTGTATATCCTACTTGATTTATATATGCAGCCTGAAGTCCAAAGGTTAAAAAAAAGGAATACCTAAATTGAACAAAAATGGAAAATATAAGAACAAAGCTCTTACAGATGCCTAAGAAAACAAGTGTTGCTCACAGCTCTGATGAGGCTATAGCTTTGCCTATGCTGAGAATACAGACTGGCCTGGGTCATGATCTGGTCTGGAGGAGATTTACAACCTCTATAATATTTCCATACCATCATAAATACTGGGTGGTGGATGGACATGCTGTCAGAAACTAGCCCACAGTAACTTCACACAAGAAGAGTTCTGCATTTCAGTTTCTATAAATTAATAAATATACAAAGAGTATTACACCAAAGTCACTGTTAACAAAAGTTTAAAAGCAATTAACAAGTTGACTTTGCCAATAGCTTGGTTAAATATCAATCCCAGAAGAGATACAATATTTCTTTTAGAATTACTGAACTGATTTAAATGTCCAACAAGCAACTTGTCAGTATAGAAAGTGACCCAAATCGATAAATTCTGTACTGAACAAAATCCCTGTTTCACGTCCAATTAATTCTTCAACACTCTTCTTTTAACACTGGAAAGTTCATTTAATCCTCCTTCTATCACCAATGGCATGACATCAAGTAGGCATTTATTTAAATTCTGGCACCACCACCTGCTCAGCTCCTAGCACTGGCTGCCAATTGCAAGCTGATATTTTATACTGAATGTTTTGTGGGACAGGCTCTTTTCCTTTGTGCATTTTTAGTATGCCAAACTGCAACCATTACACCTCACATCCAAAGTATTTATATAACTATAGAAGCAAAATGAGCAATTTATAGATATTTTAGAAATGTTTGTAGTTTTCCTTTGTCAAGTAATCAGTTTAAGTTTCACTGTTGATTTAGTAACAGTCATTTCAACAGTTAAATGTACTTTTAGATCTAGTTAGATCTTTCAGTAGCTTAAAATACAACTAATGCCAAAACTTTTTAAAGAGGAAATAGAACACCTTCACAGACACCTGACACCTGTGTTTATTGCTGTTTGTGTCCCATTTTAGGGAGATTCACCCTCTCTATTTGTCCTGGTGTCTGTGAAAGTGAAATAAAATCCCAAAATATGGGTTGTCACCAGAACAGGAATAGATGGGAAATATTCTTTGGGCACACTAGTTCTGGCTATCCTGGAGGGATTTTCTTTGATTTAGATTTGGCTTTAATTTGTGTCATAACGACCTTTCTCTTCATACAAGTCAATTGGAATTAAAAAGTGTTTTGAAGCAGGTTGATGCAACTAAGAAGGAGGTCTCAGGCAGGCCAGGAGAAGGACAACTGCAGGTCAAATACACCTGTCAATGAACTCCAAATAAATTCAGAGGCTTCTTAAACTGATCTCACATGCAGAGTCTTCTAAGGCTGGGCACACACCTTACAACCATCGCAAGACTTCTGTCTTGCGATGGTTGTAAGGTACTTAAAAAAACGTACAATCTGCCTATGTTGCATAGGCAGATCGTACTTGCGATGATCGCAAGCCACGCCCCCTGAGGGGCCGGCTTCCGATGACCGCAATGCCGAACGGGCAGTGTGCGCTTGCGCACACCGGCCCGTGCGGCTGTTATCGTACGGACATGCCACAAACCCGCCGAACATCGTACGATGCTCGGCGGGTTTTCAAACATGTCCGTAAGTTTAAAGTCGTGCGACCTTACAGTAGTAGAGGTCGCACGGCTTCCACACACCTTACGAACATCGTACGATCGCGGGATTTCCCGCGATTATCATACGATAATCGTAAGGTGTGTGGGCACCCTTAAACTGATCTCAAATGCAAGTGGAATGCACCTGAAAGTAATCTTTGTTCAAAACAAGCCCAAAGCCCATTAACACAGACCCTTACTGACACAGATCAGTATATATTATAGATGAGGAATTCAGATTTTATGCCCTTTTTGGCTGCATGGTTGTTCCAGGTCTGTCCTCGTTATGTCCTATTCCTGACTCATAAATAGGGATAGGCGAACCCATCAAAGCACCATATGTATATATTTGAGCACGGTGCAGAGCACTGGTTCACTAATTGTTTATGCATTCACGGACGTGGTGTGGATTATAAAAGTTGGAAGATATATCTTCACATATTTCCAGGACTTTATTGTATCAAGAAGTAATGGACTTCACATATGGATATGTAGATTACGTGTGAGTTGTACATCACTTATGAGATTTACTACAGGATTTTCTATATGTACACATTCTTTGAGATGTACTAGCACAAGTATATGTTTTTTGGGTTTTTATTTTTCTCCTATGTTTATTATGGTTTATAGTCTCTAGACCAGTGATGGCGAACCTTTTTGAACCCGAGTGCCCAAACTGCAACGCAAAATCAATTTATTTATCTCAAAGTGCCAGCGCTGAAAATAAGTTTAGTATTGCAGTTTGGGCGCTTGGGTTTAAGAAACGTTCAACATCACTGCCTTACGCAAAATAGAGAAACCCGCATATTCAAAGCTGTGGTCTCAGGGGGACTTAGCAGGATTTGTGGTGAGCTCTGCGGGGTCTATGGTGGGCAGAGCCCACCACAGATCCTGCACAGGCCCGAGACCCTGCAAAGCCCCCCACAGATCCTGCACAGCCCCCTGGAGGCCCTGCAGTCTGCAGGGTTTCTTCCCAGCCTTCACTGCTGCCTCGGCGCCCAATCGTCTCAGCTTCGCCGCTTGACTGGCCCCTTTGGGACGCCTCCTCCATCGTGGTCTCTGCCTTTGCCTTCTCAGTCTTATCAGGCCTCTTCCATCTCCCCTGTCTCCGCCCCTGTCTCCGCCCCTGTCTCCGCCCCCTGTCTCCGCCCCGTCATATGATCATATTTTACTCTGTAAGCATGTAAACATTCATACTAACATTCTATTGGAGTCGCCTGTCTTAGCAGTAAAAGACACTAGGCGGCAAGAGTCTCACCAAACGACATCAGCAAGCATTTTCTGTACCTGTTTACAATGTTCTGTACCTGTTTTAGATACACTTAAAGAAAAGCAGATTTGTTTTTCTTACATCTTTCTTCCGTTGCAACCAAGAGTTCATAATATAAATATGTTATGGAAATGACTGATAAAATATCTTTGTTGTGCTTGAAGAAATGATCAAATCACAACTGTATTAGTATATGAAACCTGAACATAATTTCTGAAGCAACATGCAAGGGTTGTCATGGGCTCTATTAGGAAAAGTGCATCTTACAACAAAGAAAGCTTTATAAATCCCCCGGTGTCTGATAGCACAGATCAAAGAGCAAGTGCTGTAGTATGTTTTGCTGCTTTGTCAGCACAAACCTTCCCAATCTGTATGAAGTCATTAATGTGTTACGGTTTTAGAATGCTTTGGTATTGTGTTTAAAAGCTTGTGGTCCAATGGGCTGTTTAATAAGTATTCTGTGGCACAAGACTATTGAGTTATGACCTGGTGGGCAAGCAGCAGCATACTTGAGTACATGTAGCCATTAGGCTATAACAATTGATTTGGTGTTTACGGAATTGAGTTGGTCCGACTCCACCAGCTGGAATTGGCACAGCTGTAATGCCAGGAATTTTGCCAAGCTGATTGTAGAAGAGCAGCTGTGAAACAGACACCTGCCTAGTTAAGGATGCTACTGGAGATGGTGGGATGGGGTTTTTAAATTAATAGGCCTCCAATTCAGAGACACAAGGCAGGATATTTCTGTGAAAGCAGAAGAAAGAGGTGGTCCCAGGAAGTTGTCATGCTGGCAGCAATTGAATTAAAATGTAAGCAGCATTACAATCAAAGAATGTATATTGTGGCATCTGCAGTGTGTGTTTCAAAGTCACTTGTAATCCAGTCCTGATTTTCAATACTGTCTGGTTACAGGTGGAAGCACATCTCTGTGCAAAGTCACCCTTCAGAGACGCCGGGTGTGCTTCCCCAACATATTTTTTTTTTATGGCAACAGGATCTGGAGGAGAAAAACCTGCGGAGTCTGACTTGTCCCAGTCAGGTGCAGCTCACACTTTTGTATGTGTTATTATTATTATTACTATTATGATACAGGATTTATATAGCGCCAACAGTTTGCACAGCTCTATACAAAATAGGGGGAGACAATATAGTTACAATACAATTTCGGTACATTAGGAGGGCCCTGCTCATGAGAGCTTACAATCTAGTAGGAGGGGCAAGTCATACAAAGGATAATAAATGTTTAGATTGAATTAGTGGAAGAAGTAAAAGGGCAGTTATGTTAAATTTGGGATAAGCTTCGCTAAAGAGATGAGTTTTCAAGGATTACCTAAAGGTGGACAGAGTAGGAGATAAGCGGCCAGATTGGGGTATGGTGTTCCAGAGGATGAGAGACACTCTGGAGAAGTCCTGGAGGTGAGCATGGGAAGAAGTGACACGAGACCTGGAAAGTAGGAGGTCTTGAGAGGAGCGGAGAGGATGGTTGGGTGATATTTTTAGATGAAGTTGGTGATGCAGTTTGGGGAAGAGTTGTAAAAGGCTTTGTATGTTGTTGATAGTATTTTGAATTGTATTCATCTGGCAATTGGGAGCCAATGGAGAGATTGGCAGAGAGGGTCGGCAGACATTGAATGGCTGGTAAGGTGGATGAGTCTGGCAGCAGCATTCATGATAGACTGAAGGGGGGGTAGCCTGTTTAGTGGTAGACCTACAAGGAGGGAGTTACAGTAGTCAGGGCAAGAGATTACAAGGGAGTGAATTAGGAGCTTTGGTTCTGTTTGTTGAAAAGGGGCGAATTTTAGAAATGTTACAGAGGTTGAGTCGGCAAGATTTACATAGTGATTGGATGTGAGGCTGAAAGGAGAGTTCAGAATTAAGGATTACACCGAGCACCCTGGCTTGACGGGAGGGGTTGATTGTAGTGCTGTATTGTAGTGTAGTGCTGTTGATTGTGATTGAGAAGTTGGGAAGGGAACACGGAGAGGAGGAAATATTATAAGCTCAGTTTTGGACAGACTGAGTTTTAGGTAGTGGTGTGACATCCATGTTGATACGTCAGTGAGTAGATTAGTGATACATGAAGAGACAGAGGGGGTGAGCTGATGAGTGGAGAGATAGATTTGGGTGTAATTAGCATAAAGATGGTATTGGAAGCCATGGGAGGCTATCAAGTGACCCAGGGATAAAGTGTAGATGGAGAAGGGGCCCAAGGACAGACTCTTGGGGGACCCCACTGAAAGAGGAAGAAGAGTGGATAAGGTAGAGTTGTAGGTGACACTGAAGGTGTGCAACTGTGTCAAAGGCAGCAGAAAGGTCCAAAAGTATAGAGTAGTGGCCATTGTTTTTTTTACAGTTTCTGTGGAGATTTGTGGATGAAAGCCAGATTGAAACTGGTCAAAGAGGCTGTTCACGGTAAGGTGGCAGCTCAGGCAGTCATAGCCCAGCCTTTCAAGAAGTTTGGAGGTAAAAAGGGTAGCAAGAAGATGAGTCTCAAATTGTTCAAACTGGTGGGTCACAAAGAAGGTTTTTTTTTTATATGGGGGTCACCGATGCTTGTCTTAGAGAGGTAGGGATGACACCATTAGAAAGGGAGAGATTTAAGATGTGAGTAAGAGAGTGTAGAATAGAGCTAGAGGGTGACCGGACTAGTTGTGCGGGGATGGTGTCAAGGGTCAGGTGATTCGGTGTGTGTTGGACAAAAGAGTAGCAACTTCATCTGTGGTAACAGAATCAAATGCAGAGAGTAGTGAATGTGGTGGTAGACAAGGGGTGTTTGGAGTGGGAGATGTCTGGACAGTGGAGTTTTTATATCGAATTGCGTCAATCTTGTCTTTGAAGTGATTGGCAAATTCCTCGGCACTCAGTGAGTTGGTTGGTGAAGGCGTAGGGGGACAAGAAGGGAGTTACAGGAAGAAAAGAGGTGACGAGGACTAGATGAGAGGTGTTAATGAGTGTGATGAAATAGGTTTATTTGGCTGTATGAAGGCAGATACTGTATTTTTGCAGGGCAGATTTATATCGGGTGAAGTCTCGCAGGGATTTGGATTTGCCCCATAGTTGATCAAGAGCATGACTGTCACATACCTTTTAAGAGCCTGAGATGATGAGGGCAGCCTCCCTTGCTTCTGTTGTCCCAACAACCCTGGTAATTGTGGACAGAGGGTGTAGGAATGGAGAGGGGCATGAGTGCCTGATAATGTAGATACATCCAAAGCTGGAGATGCAGGTGGACCAGTCTGAAGGATGATGGGGACGGTCACTTCCTGGGAGATGATGTCAGCAATGGGTGAAGCTGGCACTGGTGCAGAGCACAGCTGAAGTCAGGAACAAGCTGGGTCACGATCAGGGAGGCAGCGGGGTACAAAATCAGCAGACAGAGGCAGGACTAGATGCAGGCTGGGTAACCTGCAGGCAAAGCAGTGCAGAATCAGCATGTAGATGGGAGGTCTAGAACAAGCCGAGGTCAGGGGCAGGCAGCAATCAGCAGAGTCCCAGAACAACCCATGTTTGGCTTTCCATGGCACATGCACTTCTGGCAGGGGGTTGCAGACCACAATGTTATTGTTAGCAGCAGACATATTAAAAAAGGGCACCATTGCAGAGGAGGATGGACTGGTCTTAGTGATAACAGCAACAGGATCTAGAGAATGGAAAACCTGAGGTGTCTGTCTTGTCTCAGTCAGGTGCTGCTCCCACTGTTCTATGTGTTGCTAAAGGGCAGTCTATAGGGTAGTGCTGTCAGAAGGATTTGGGTGGCTGCTACTTTCTGCAAGGTGCCCCTGCTGCTGAACAACTTTCTCCCTTGCTGCTCTTCAGCCTCTTCCTCTGAGCTTTCCTCCTCTCCCCTCTATTTTACACATGTAGGGTTCTGCCACTTCATCCTCCACCACCTTTTCCTCACTAGACACTACTTCCCATTGATCTCGAGCTACTGCATATTCTGTGTCTGTTGCTGCTCCCTTACTGCTGTCTCTTGCCTTTAATTTGACTGAGCCATGCTCTCACTCTATGGTAATCTGACTATTTTTATTCAGAAGAGAATATGTCTTGCACATCACTCAGTTCTTTCTCCTGCTGCAAGTCTGCTATAGAATGGTCAAGCAAATTCCACAAACTCCTCAATTTTTGATTGTATGGCAGGATTAGCAGAGGAGGAGGGGGAGGGGTAAAAGTATGTATTAGTAATGCTGGCAGACAGCTGGCTTCTATTCACCTGGAAGGTGGGAGGTTTTGTTAGCCAGTTAACTATCTCCAGTGAATGCTGCTCTACTGCCTCTAGGCTTGGCAGGACCTACTAATCCCCTACTACCACCATGCCCAGCACCTCTGGCTTCTCATTGAAGTATTTATGGATGATGAATGGAATGCCTAGATATTATTGAAACTATGGTGACTGTGGGGAGAATGCTTTTGAACATTAGTAACCACATAGCAAAGCATTAACACTTCTAACTCATTTATGAATCAGCCACAAAACATACAAGGTCCATGTTCACTCAGTGCCTTCAAATTGGCAGTTGCACATTTTGCATGTTGAATCTGATGTCTCTGAATTGAGAAAATTGTATTATATTAGCTTAATTTATTAAAACATTTCATGTGAAAACATGCCAAAATGGAAGTGCAAACCTTCAGTGAATAAGGTTTTTCATAGAAATTAATTCTAGCTAACAGTAGATTGCTAAAAAAATGGGTTGTATGTGTTTCTAAATGCGCAAAATATAAATGGCTACTAAAAATGTCCACGTTGGAAGAAACTGGACTACTGTTTGCTACTTTTTTGCTTTCCTTTGCATAAACTGCGGCTTTTGGAATTTGTTTGGGTTGAACTTGATGGGCATGGTATTTTTTTCAACCTGACCAAGGGTCAGTATCGGCGGGCTTTTGTTCTCTTTAGAATTGCTTTTCTCCCTGTACGAATCTATACGAATGCAAAAGTAGCTGAAGCAGGTCAACTGCATCTGCAATAAATTTTGACTTATCTCAGAAGCGTCTCAAACTAATGTCAATAGCATGCTATGTTTGCCCTTTGAGGCCCTTTAACACAGGCTCTAACTATGTGTATATAGCTGGTACAGTAATATCTACAAGTCTCTACTGATGTTAAAGTGACATTAAAGGATACATTTTTTTCCCTTCCCCCCATGTTAATGTCAGCACTTACCTTAAATGATGTCTCTTAATCCGATCTTCTTCTTCTTTCCCCATGTTTTCATCTGTCCCGCCAGCAGTGCGGCGGCTCTCCGATCCAGCGCTGACTCCTCTCTGCTAGCAGGCACTTCTGATCGAGCGGTGTCTGCATGCGGGTGCACGCGCCCATAGACTTACCTTGCGTCTCTGCTCGTCTCCCGGCCGAGAATCCGAACTGCGCATGCGCCCGCCCCAAGATGCTTTGCGGCCGCCGGATCAGTTTCGTTTTCTCGGATGGGAGCGCGCAGCCGAAACAAGGTAAGTGTTAAGCGCCGTTAAAGCGGGTTGAAAAAAAAAAACTTTTTGCCTATATCTCCTGCTTTATAGCAGGAGATATAGGAAAAACAACGGGAGGGTTTAGAACCATTTTAAATATAGGAGAAGACATGTTGTGGTGAGTTACTGGCATTCACAAAGCATTGCTGGCTTCTTAAGACTGAATTAAAACTTTCAGGATTTTTACTGTGTTATGTTATTTGTGTCCTCTATTTGGCAATTCTTCTTGGTGGACTATGCCACCTCTAAAGCAGTAAACAGCTTAAAATATTCTGAAATGCTTTTTGGAGCAAATAGGTGAAAGAGAAGTGACATATGTACCATCTGTTTACAGTAAGACTAGACTTTGCTTTAATCTGCATTCTGTTTAATAAGCATGCATAACTTTGTCTTGAACTCTTATGTTTCAACAGGTCAAATAAATGTCCCTGTTAGGGTACAAACAGTTGGAGTTTGGATATTCTGCTTATATTAAGCAATTTATAACAGGAAGTTGGAATTTGTTTTAAATCTTTCCAGTTCAAGTTATCAGTTGTAGATAAATTATCGAGGGCTGCATGGGTGATAACTTTGCTGGAGCACTGTGTTTTTGACAAAAACCTGATCTGATAAAGATCCCAGGAGATTACCCATCACCTTAAAAAGACACTAACCTGCACTTCTATTTGCTTAAAAATAAAAGAGCTTTAAAACAAGCAACCCTTGACCCTGTAACCACAAGTACTGTAAAGTAATTCTTCCTCAAAAATCACAACAAAGACTCCAGTCAGGTTTTAGTCCATTTCTAACAGTTTACAGCATCTTCTATCTGTTTGCTTACATTAGATGGATAGCAGGCTGCCACATAGAGAAGGAGCTGTGATTTTGGAACTTTAAAGATGAATGTTCCTACAATGCTTTCAGCTACAGAGGTAGAGTGTTTGTTAAGAATATATATATATATGTTAAGAATATGTATATACTTTAATGTGCATGGTCTAGACATAGGTTCACTTTAAAGCTCAGCTTTGGACAAGGTATATTTACATCAGCCCTATGATGTTAAAATAACATTTAATCCAACTTGATATGTGTATGGTGTGTTTGTGTTTGTGTGAGGTACATGACATCACCTTTTACAGCTTTGTCAGTTATGTGCCCACAGTGTGACACTTTCCTCCAAATATTATGCTAAGGACTGGAGTATATAGAGCCTTTACTGCTTTTCATTACTTCATTAGAGAGATTTACCCTCACCTTCTTTTCTGTAGTAGAGTAGAGGTGTCATAGATACCGGGGGCGATGCTGCTGTGTCAGTACCGAGCACCTCCCTCCTTGTCTCAGGTGGGTAGCTCCGCCCCCTCCACTCAGTCGGCGGCTTAAAGCTGCATAATTTGAAAGTGCCGGGCGTCCTGTCAATGTTGATGAGAAGACGCTGAGCACTTTCCTCCCTGCAGTCGAACGTTGACTCCTCTATTCTGCCACATGTCAGCACCTCTCCTACACCCTGCTCATTAATCTTGGGTGTCAGTATAGAGTGTTCCTGGTGCAGGGTCTTGCTTGTTCGTTCCATCTCCAGATCTCCACCAGCCATCGATCCACTTCAGATCTCCCTTGTCAGCCCGCACTTCTCCACACTGTTGCCAGTAGTTACACAAGTCTCGAAGTCGCCATCTGGGGTGGACATCCCTCTCAACCTTACCTGCATCCAACTCACACCTGAGGGGCTCCTCTGGGGTATCGGAGACTCACCTGGCCTGCTATTGGATATTCCTTGTGTATACAGTGAGACTACCACCAATACAGCTAACCACAAGTATACTATATGAATTAAACCAGTGTGCTTTCTGGGATTAATGTATTCTATAAGAAGTTTATTCATTGAAGATGTGCAGAAGTTAATAGGACTCCATATGCTCACTGTGAGGCTACCACCACTTCTGCTAACCACAAGTACTACTTGAATTAAACCAGTGTGCTTTCTGGGATTGAATCTATGCTATATGAAGTTTATTCATTGGACATTTACGGGGGTTATGTGATCCCCCTCCCCGCTTAGGCTGGATTAAAGTAAAAACTGTCATACTTCCTACAGAAGTTAATTCTTACCTGTATGAAGTAATATAGGTTCTACAGGAGAATTGGACTTCCTCATTTACGTTACCTCCTATAAATGTATGATATAATACATTCCTCTAAACTATACCGAGTTGAGATTAAACCTTGGCTTTTGAATTCCGTATGATGAAATACCGATTCAATCACTTACTTGCTAATTAACCCCTTAAATTTAATTCAGCGTTGTTGTTTCTTAGTGAAGCGTTACAAGGGGAAGGCTAGAACCCCTATCAGATTTTAAATTGTTCTTGTTGCAGATTTTCTCTCACTTCCTGTCTAGTGACAGGAAGGAGAGGAACAGCAGGAGAGGAAATTAGGGTAAATCTCTCCCCAGAGAGTAGTTAAAACCTGACAGGAGTTTTAATCCTTCCCCACTCAGGAAATCAGAAACTAGAAAAAAGTTTTAGGCTTGAGATACACTTTAAATATTAATTTAGCTCAAAGAAATCTGCTTGAACACACACTTGACATATTAAAAGCATTTTAGTGCTCTCCAACATCACTACAATATAATTACAATAATAGCTTCTTGATAGTATTTTACATAAAACACAAAGATACCCACAATTATTCCATCTCATCAAGGAGTACAGAAAATAATAACTTTCTGTTGGAACTGAAGGTTATAAAGCTCTTAGTTTATTTTTCCATTTTTTTAACTTTACCATTTTCTGTCAAAACTACCACCTCATGGGACAGAATGAACCTTATCTAGAATCTGAAAACAGCCATTAATAGTGCCATAGTGACATACAATCAAATGACTATTACTTTTGCCATCTGAGCGATTTTTCTCTTTTGGTATCAGTACTGACTTACAGTTTTCTGAAAATCAAGCTGACATGAATCCCTTTCAAATCATAAATATGGAATGTTTCCTAATGTTGGTGTGGGGAAGAATTTATGTGTGTTTAAAATGCATACCTTGTTTTAGAAACTCTAAATTGGCCCCAACTGCATACGGAAAATCTCAGACTCAAGGTCAAGAGTAGATGTATTCAATAATACTTACTTTTTTAAAAGAAAAAAAAATAGTATCCAGTAAATTGTAAATTCTACTTATGTATGTTGCTTGTTAAAATGCTTAACTCCTTAACCACTTTCTAACTAAGTATATATTCTGTTTTGCTGGTCTTAATAGCCAATTTGTTATGTCAAAGGTGGACTCCTTGTTTCAGTAGCATTAGCTGTGGCTCCCCAAAGGCAAGGAGTCTTAGGAATACCTAATCTATTATAGAAATCTTTGCATGGATTTTGGTGTGTGATTCTCCCAAGTCATGTATTTGACTTTCATGTATTAGCTATCTAGAGACAGATGACAAGCTGACACCCATTGAGGCAATATGCCCAATCTTCAAGCAAAAATGCAGTTTATAACTTGCCATAGGAAAGCACAGGCTAGGTCAGGTTGATTTAAATAACAGACATATGTTAAGCAAGTTGATGTTCAGTCAAAGAGCAATATTGGGTAGAAAGTCATGACAAGCCGCAGACATATGCACAGCAAGAAAAAGAATACAGATGTAGTCATAACTAAAAGAAAGGTACCAAATTGTATAATTGCCTGTACTGCAACACCCTGTTTAGGAGAAGGAAGACATGGACAGGAGAATAAGCCACGTGGTTGGAAGTCACAGTAAGGTGAATGGGAGCAGCTCATTCCTTAGACAATTTTTACATCTATATTCATGGCACTGTTGCGATAGTTAGAACTGTTAAGTCTGGGAGGGTAAAGCTCTGGCATACATAGCATGCTAGGATAAGTTCGCACTAATCTGAGAACAATCTGATTAGGCCTATCTGAAGACCTCAAACACATGTGATTCCTGGTATCTTTAAGACCTTGACATAAGTCCTGAAAGAATAGTTCATGAGGTGACCTGGTGATTGCATCTGTGTGTATTGGTGGTCATTATACATATTCCTCTTACCAAACATATTCTGGGAGGCTGTCCGTTTTTCTGAGGATGACAATTTATTATATACTGTAAAATACAAAAAAGCTGTACTGGTCAATGTGATTATACAATGACTTCATCTGTGTGTGTATATGGAAGTGTCTCCCACATAATCTAGAGGTTTCAAGTGGAGTAAAGTGAACAAACTGTTTAGATTGGGTCATTAATGTAAATCGTTAGGTATAGATGGACATATGTCTCAATGACAACAACATGCGATGAGACAACTTCTCATCTTGGATTCTGCATTGTTTTTTCTGACTCAGCTAAGTGACTGGAAGTGGTGGCCATGTGGATAAGCACTTAAGTTCCCAAGAAAATACAGGGAATTATCATTTTTAAAAAGAGGTTAATAATATTATTATTAATATTATTATTTATATAGCTGAACATTCTCTGCATATGATTAGGAGTACTTCAGATGGAAACAATATTGTTTCTCTGTGTATGAGGGTTTTCTGGAACCATCTGCACTCACTGTATAAGTTAAAAAAATTGTAATTTCCACCCCCCACTAACCCTTCTTTGGGGGCGCATGCAAAGAAGCATAGAGTATATGTTAGGGTAAAAAAAAATCATTTAAGGGACAATGAAACAAACACACACAGATACATGTTTGCTTTCAAAGCTGACTAATGATGAGGTCACTAAAGCCATTTGATAGAGTTTGAATGTACTAAAAAAATTACAAGCATAAAATGTGAAATGTTTCATTGAATTAGTCAGAAACTTATTCTTGAGATAGCAAGTCAGGAGAGTTTGGACTTTAAGATTAATAACTAACAACATCCAGTGTTAGCTATAGGATTAACAAAGCTAAATTGATGTAAACAACACATTATTGCACATACTTTAAATCCTTCATTGCTCATCTATTCCCATATACGTTGAAGAACAGTTTCAGTTTCTCACTGTGTGAAAACAATATCTCTCTTATCTGTTCCTCTGTCTGTGTGTGACTGGCTTTGTATTTTTGTAGGGTTGAATTGCCCCCCAGGGCATAGCAGAAAAGAGTATCATGTTAAACGCAACAAAGCAAAACTTTCATGTAATGAGGCTAGGACAGTTAATAGGGGTCATAATGAGAAATGTCCTAAAAATATATACTGTTTCCATAAATTATATAGGCTCTTATTCAAATATTAATAAAATTGTGAAATCACCATCTTGTTTCATATGTAATATTCTACGCCAAAAGACTACATACCAAATTACCATTACATGATTGTTTTAATAAATAACTTGAAAAACTGTCTTTGGGAAAGACAACAGAGTTTCTGAATAAGTTAAGATAAACATGCTTTATATAAAGTATATTGTTTGATAAAGTCAAGTAATAGATTTGCTTCAGCTACAGTATCTTAGGTAGATTTCTTGTCGTATGTCAACAGGGAACATGGACCTATAAGCACCTCAGTATATGTCCCAGATGGTATAGTGACAAGGAACATTTGGGTCTTGTCAACACCATTTTTTCTTCAAGAATGGAATATTCCACTACAGGTAGGATTTCAGGTTCTGGATCTCCCTTACCTGGCAAAGTGATTTGACCGACACTTTATCACTTCAACACTTTATCACTGCAGCTTATGGTGATAATGGCATAATGATAGATCATGCATTATCATACTATTTCACCTACATCAGCAGCAGACAGGTGAATGGAGTTACTGTGAGCACTAGCAGAATTAACTCAGGTATCAGATGGTCAGGTTTTTTTTAGTTGTGCTGCTGTATGTGAATGAAAACATGAAACAAACATATTATTATTATTATACAGGATTTATATAGCACCAACAGTTTGCGCAGTGCTTTACAAAATAAGGAAGACATTACATTCACAATACAACAAGACAAGATGGTAAAGAGGGCCCTGCCCATGAGGGCGTATGATCTAAAAATATTAGGCGTTATACCAATTTGACTGCAGTGGAAATACATTGAAAACTTCAGGTTTTATAGCAAAAAATACCACCAGCTTACTGAAATACAGGAGGTTTGGTAACGTAATTATAATTAAGAAGATTGCACAATAAAAAAAAGGTTAATTTTCCAGGATAAGCTTTCATTAATTTCATCATGCCAAAATATCTGATACTGATTTGGAAACCTGAGATCAACATCGAGGCCGTTATCTTTTGTGTCAAATAGATTTATCATCCTTAGTTTAAAGGTTTTCTTTCCTAAAATGGCAAGTCTTGTCAGATAAAGAGGATTTTCTAGGCACCATAGCTTTTGAAGTGAGTAAAGGCTGGTGACATCATATGCAGTATGATGTCTGTTCTTTACAGGGGTTTTATTTTACTATTTGATGTAGTTACAGTGCTGCTTTATTTCTATGTACTTTTGCATGTATATGTAATTTTTCATTGAATAAATGCTGAAGACTTGCTAAAATTTACAGTGGTGCAGCATGTGACGTACCCCCGGTCCAAACCCGCTGTACGTCAATCACACGTGACTATACACAGGTCTGAACCAAGCGTGGCGTCACAAGGATGTGGCGATACCACTCTCAGCCTAACCCTGCACAGAGATTTCCGAGCTCGCGGGACACAATTTCAGGCTAGCAGACTGAGAGCGATCGTCCCCAGGGTTGGTTAACGCCGCAGTTAACCCTTTACACACCGAACGTTCGCCGTGTGATTTTTAATGGAAACACAGACCGTGTCTAGCAAGTGCTGTGACAATCTAAAATCACCTAAACAATGCCTATGATACCGCTGTCCCCTCAGACAGGAAAATTACAGGATTCACTATACAGTAGCGCTCTTCACAGAGGCAAGGATACTTTAAGTTCGTATTTAGAGCGTAGAGATAAGCGTAACGATTTTTAAGATCGTCCTTTAATAAAAGAAATGGTGCAGAAAATATACAGAAAAAGATATTAATGAAAAGAGACAAAATATATAGACAACTGTAAAATAAAAGGTGAATACTTAACAGTCCTGGTTTTAGGAGTTCTGACAGGGTTCAGTGTTCAATAAGCAAAAAGAGGAGTCTGCAGGGCTCTTCTTCAAGCAAGCTTTCAGCAGATGATATCCAGAGATTAAAGGGGAACTCTTCTACGATGTTAAGACTTCTTGATGTTGCTGGAGTTCCTTTCTTGATGTTTCAAAACAAAAGCCCTTTCAGTATCTTTTTGTTAGCCCTTTAAGGGGTGTCACAGAGCCAGCCCCTAGGGCAGGGCTGGGGATGGAAAGCAGGAGGAGGATGAACCTTTATTTTACACTATCACTGCCCAATTCCAAATGATAAAATGGAGCTGATATTGTACTCAGGTTTATGACTTTCGGGTGAATGCTGGGTCATCTGGGTCATTACCTCTACCAGACCTGCATGTGTTTATATACTTGTCCACTGATAACAGATGAGTGCCTGGTTGCATACCTTTAATTAGGGCCACCATAAAAAGTTTAGAGGGTTATTTGGGACTCTCACTAGGGCTGGGGCAATAAAGATCACAGGCCAGATAAGCAGATTTCTGTTCTGTGGAATGTGGAGGGACCTGGCAAGTGAAGGCCTGCATTTGCTCTGAACTGGGGGACAAGAGAAGGCTATTTTTAATATTCAGACTCAAACCCCACTATTGTCACACTGCAATTCTTGTGTATATATATATATATTTATTTATACACAAAACATGTTTATGTATAATGAAAAATGCCTTGAGAAACAAATTGTTGTGGTTACATCACTCTTTTCCTCGATATCTGGTGGAAAATGCACCTTGCGGGGACATTTTTAAAAATAGAACATTCCTCAAATTTGCTGTCAGCTGTAGTGCTGTTTTTCTGTAGCTTGCTTCTGTCATGGCCTGGCTGACCCAAGCTGTGGATGCAGTGTTCAGTAGATGCCTGCAGCAGAAAACGAACATGTCATTAAGAATACAAGGAAACTAAGGGAGTGAAGTTAGTGTCAGCAGGGAAGAGCTTCACAAATAGAAGAAGCAGGTGTTAATTAAAGCAGGTAATCTGAAAGACTGGCTGATTATTGTTGTGTAGAAGAACTCTTTGTGAGACGAACAGTATAGCATTTAAGCAACCGATCCATTCTCATAGGGGTTAGTATGTAACTTGTCTTTTATATGAAAAGCATGATAGAACTGTTACATGAATATAAATGCCTACACTAAACAGGTGATAAATGGGAAAAAAATTACAAAAATTCCATCCCTAAAATACGAAACCCGTATATATGAATACCAGAAGGGAGCACTTGAGATTAGATAATAGTAATTTGCACTTTGCAGGGGAAGTTTCCCCTTAGTTTAGTGTAAGCTTTGCTAAATGCCATCACCCAATCATGTGCAAGCAAAAATTATTTTTCTTATTCTCCTTGCTCACGATTTGGTATTCTTTGCCAATTGAAATTTCACCACATGCACTAAGCTAGGGGAAATTTCCCCTGCAAAGTGCAAATTTCCTTGCAAAGTGAATATCTTATTATCTTTTAGTAAATCAACTCCATTGACACTAAGCATAATATTGCTCCTTTTGCACCAACTTTGCATACTTTTGCAAAATGAGGTGTAAAAAGGGTATCTTTGCTGGAATAAAGATGCTTAAAAGTAAGGATGCATCGAAATTTCGGCCGCCAAAAAATATCGTCCGAAAAGGGAGGAGAGCGCTGTGAGCGGCTGGCATCTCTCCTCCCGTCCCGCTCTTCCTCCTGTGACAGATCAGGAGAGCAGCGTTGTGGGGACAGAGACAGTTGTAAGCTGTCACAGGAGGCTGGGCCGGCGGTGTGGGGGAGGAGTCAGCTGTCAGAGATTGAGCTCCCTCCCTGCACCGCTTGCTCAGCCTCCTGTGACAGCCGATTTAGGATGGAGAGTGGGTACAAGCACCCAGCGATCATTGTTTGTAAATAATTGAGGACATAGTATGTTTACTGTGTGTGAATGAAATGAATACATCACTTCCATTTCATTCATGATTTTGGACACAGTAAACATTCTATCTCCTCAAGTATAAATACCACCAAAAGAAAGCTCTATCTGTCCCCAAAAAAGGGTATAAAATTCATTTCAGTACAGCGCTGCATGACGGAATAAATGTCAGTCAAAGTACCGCAGCGCTGAATACTGAAAAATGGCCTGGATGGGAAGGGGGTTTAACACCGCGGATGTCAACTGGTTAAAAGGTGTTCGGTATGACAGTAATGAGGTCATAG
This sequence comes from Nanorana parkeri, assembly GCF_000935625.1. NCBI lineage: Eukaryota > Metazoa > Chordata > Amphibia > Anura > Dicroglossidae > Nanorana > Nanorana parkeri. The sequence continues at coordinate 142,946 of NW_017306766.1, read as the reverse complement.
CACCCAAATATTAATTTGAACATTCCTCTTTGTCATATTTTGCTGAAACTCTTAGTTCAAATCACAACAGGCTGCCCAGATGGGTTAAATTTTGTTTAGGCCATTTCAAATTTCAAAGAAAACAGATATCTGCTACTCTAGACCTGTAATCTTTATAGTCCTTAGTCCTACCATGCATAACCTTAGTAACCTTTTTATGGCTACCCTTAATGAAAAGGTATCGGTATTGGTGCATCCCTAATATACAATTAATTGTTACTTAGCTCTGAATTGTGCAGCACAGGGCCTTAGTGTTTAGGACTTCTGCCTTGCAGCACCGGGGGTCCACTGTTCAAATCCTGGTCAATTCACTATCTACAAGGCGTTTGCATGTTCTCTCTGTGCTTGTATGGGTTTCCTCCAGGTACTCTGGTTTCCTCCCACACTCTAGTTTCCTCCCACACTCCAAAGACATGCTCACAGTCATGCTGAAAGGTTAAGTGACTCCTGTCTAGATTGGCCCTGTATATGTGTACCACTGGGGTCTAAGATTGTGAGCTCCTTAAAGGCAGGGACTAGGCATGTAAATTTAGTTTCATTCCGAATGCAAATTCAGACAACATTTTGTGAATTCTGACATTCAGATGCATCCATTGAGGCCAATTACAAACCAATCCGAAAGTTCTTTTAACATTATTTTTGGATGATCTGAATTTTGTTCAAAATGCAACTAAATTGGACACGTGACTGTTTTCTTGTCGATCAGAAAATCCCATCCAAAACTAAAATGAAATTCCGAAAGATCCAAATCCGAATAATGAAACAAAACGGTGTTCAGACCCGAAACAAAAAACAAAGAAAAATCCAAAACGAAAAAAATGTTTTGCCAGCTTACATGTCTAGCGGGGACTGGTGCGAATTTGCAGTATGTAAAGTGCTGCGTAGATTGTTATGCATATACTGTTTATAAATATTTGTAATGAATAAATAAATGAGGGACTTCAATCAATTCTGGTAATTGATGCATGCATTTGTGATGTTCAAAATGAAGTTCATGCTCAGTCAGGGAGCACAGGAATGGCTGCTCACTCTTCCATTCAAATTGAAGCTATGTGTGTTTTATTCAAAGGCATGGCAGTGTGATCTCACTTCATGCATCCCTCTATTTTCTGCCAACATCACTACCAGTTTAACCAGCTTTTTCCATCTTGCTAGTCAAGTTAATTCGTTTTTAAATAGAGAAAGCCCAGCTACTCAATGTAACTCAATTAACACTTTAGCTTCCAAATGGTAGCTAAAAATTACATTTCATATTTGCTACCAAACTCATTACAATGGCCACAGCAACTCAAAAACCGATCCCAATCCCTGTTGTTCCCTTGCAAATAGATGACTACTTATGGCTGCTTCTTACTGCGACCTGGTCCTCCCTCTCTCTTCGTGGATGTTAGCTTATCACCTTGGCAAAACACAACTGACATGTTGACAAGTTTTTAGAGTGTTAATCAGACTGCATACTCTCAGGATGGTCACGTCATGCATCTGTGTCCAGCTGACCTTGTCTGTGGCAGCACTCAGAGAATGTCCTCTGTAGTCCTTAATTTCTTGGTAGGTTATTAAAAGAAATCTACATAAAATAAATAGTAATCATAATCACTTTCTGCTTGGTGTGTTTTGTTCAAGACTATGAATGTAACACAAATAGACGAACATCTTTAACTCATCCACGTGACATACCAACATATTAAAATATAATAGATAGAATTGGCCTGGCTTGGCTTGACTCGGCACTTCGCAGTGCTCACAAATACAGATTGATCAGTGCCTTGTATTCCCATAACTGGCAGGGACAATATGTTCATATTTTAATTGCACTCATAAATTTACCATTAAAAAGCATGATAGGAATTAAATAGTGCAATTACTGCATGAATGTGAGCAACGTGGTGAAAACGGTCCGCTGCCTTAAGTGTGTAATGATGTGTTTCCTCACCCATTAAGACTCAGTAGAATGTGTTAGTAATACCATATGCATATATTACTTCAACAAACTGAAATATCACTACCTATTTTTACCTGCAGTGAAATGCATTCAGATTTGTCTGGTTTACATTGACTTAGTACAGCAGTTCATTTTATGTGCTGCTGATTTAATTCTCTTGGTTTCAAAGTGGTTTCTTTGTTTAACCTAAATAATGTGGCATCATGCCCTGCACTTAGTTTAGATAAAAACTATGTAACATGTCATATGTATAATTTATCCTACATTTTGTATACTAGTGTGGTTGAGAGGTGAATTATTACAAATATACTACATTCATTTGTCTTTCATCTGTTTCCTAATTCCTGCAGGTCTGAGATTTGCTGTACTGGTGAATTTATGGGCCTGGGAATTTTTTTAAAACCGGAATGCACTTTGTAGCCTTTGAGCATGCTTAGGAGGACCAATAAGGGGCTTTTAATTAAGCCTGCCACCTCCCCACCTCCCTATAAAAAAAAAGGGGGGGGGGATAGAGAGAAACCATAGTTTTGTTGCTGTAGGGAAAGTATAAGAAATGCTGATGAACTGCAAATGGAAAGATTTGCTGTCCCATCAAACTTAAAATGGGCTTTTGTTTCAGGGTCTGGTGTCTTTTTCATTTATTTTGGGGCCATTGTTTTTTTATTTCATGTTTCATGTTAATAGGCCCTTCCTTTAAAGTGGGCTTTTGTTAACTATACACTGAAGTATTTTAGGGTTCCATATTATTTTGTTCCCACTTCTGTGTTTACAATGAATAGACCCTACAGCCCTTTTTAGGATTATCTTTTTGTGTGTGTCCACCACAGGTTTGGTATTTAGGTGCTAGGGTATTGGGATTTACCCTTTTTCTTTTTTTGTAAACATAATGGGGGGGGGGGGCAGTTGCCCAGGGCATCCACGTTCTCTCTTCAGTCTGTTCAGTTAAGATTTGAAAATGAAAGATAGAAGCTGATTGGTTGCCATGCCCAGCTGCTCCAGTTTTTGTCTGCTCCAGTTTAGGGTCTTTGAATTTTGTTTTTCAGGGTTAGCAGTGTGAACTTGTTGCTGGCAGAGACAAAGCTGCCCTTTGTTTCCATCACATCACTTCATACTCCTGCATTCACCATGACTGGGAGACCTAAAGGGAGAGGCAGAGGTTCTGCACGTGCACCTAGTAGAGGGCAAACAAGTTCTTTGCACAGGACAAAGCAGTGGTCATACCACACCTTTAAGAGGCAGGGCATATCTGCCTTTTCTTTCTGGCAGGGGGCATACTATGCAGCCAGAGCATGCAGAAGATGTTGTGGAGTGGCTAAACAAGCCTTCCTCATCCTCCTCCTTCTGGGTGTAGAGCAATAGATTTACCCCAGTAGCTGTAAATACACCCTCTTCCTCCTCATTCCATTATAGCTAATCCCGCAGTTGCCCCACAGACTTGCATTAAGCATTTTTTTTTAGAACAGCATGATTTACTTGATGCAGGAGGATGTTAAAGAATTCAGATGTGAAGGAAGAAATAGTAACATGGTCAATTTTAACCAAACTCAACACTGTTTTTTCCAGAAGTGCTCATGTATACCGCTCCAGAAACATACATCTGGGTCCATCATCAAAGCAGTTTTAGGCTGTTCTTAATCTTCAATATTTGTTGAATAACTGGTATTCTTTCCATAAAGGTCCTTAAAGGATTTCCTCGTATAGGGTATATCTGCAATAGACATGTGCGATTCATTTAATTCCGAATTAAAATTCGGACAAATTTTCGGAAATTCGGACATGCAAATGCATCTGAATTTCTGAATGACAGAAATAATGAATCAGAATATATGAATCAGAAAATGAAATCTTCTGATGCATCCAAATTTCTTTTCAATTACACTTTTATTGTTAAACATCAACTTTAAAAAAAAAAAAAGCATGGAGTTCCCCTCCAATTGATACCAGGTCTGAAAGGAATGTTAGGGGGGACCCCAACGCCATAAAAACGAAAAAACAAAAAACAAAACAGGTCGATGAGGACAAGGGCCTCTTCCGCCCAACACTGGCCTGGTGGTTGTGGGGGTCTGCAGGCAGGGGGCTTATTTGCATCTGGGTACCCCCTATCAGTAAGGGGGCACCCAAATGCCGCCCCCCTTGTGAATTAGTAAGGGGTTAAAGGGTTAAATAAAAAGTAAATAAACAGACCACACTTTTGAAACATACTTTTAATTGAACATAAAAAAACAAAGAGACCATTTTTGACAAGTCCTTTATTTAAAAAAGAAACCCAACCCAAACCTAAACGTGATAAAAGAGGAATGACGGAATGCATATTTTTAGATGGCCATAATTTAACATTATTTTAATATTAGTAAGCAAAACAATATGATAACTTCTTTAAAGCTAAACTCCAGGCAAACAGCAAAATATACATACATTCTGTATATGGAAGCCTTCTTTCCCTGACAAAGGATTTTTATTTCTGTCTATCCAATTCTAAGATTTACACATCTTTGCCACAGCCCTGTTTAGCAGAGTAAAATACATGTTGTTTTTTTTTTTACCGCTATAACCCTTATAGGTCTTGTCACTCCCACAATATGTGAATGGTCAGTGAAAGGAAAAGCTGCAGACTGATAAGTTCATCTCTGTCACTATGCTCTCTCCTCCCATCAGCATGCCCCTTGTTAACACATGATCACTGCAGCAACACTGACTGTCTCCTTGCACTGCTTCTTCCATCCTAAGCTTTTCTGTATGGTAGATTGCAAGAGGTTGAATCCAAATCAAAATTAGGTACTTATACAGCTTGCATTGCAAAAAAATGCATTTAATTATGTATTAATGAATATTGAGCTGGGGTAATTTTCCTGTTTTGTTTTTTTTATCTGCTTGGCATTTCAAAAATAATAAATATGACGGTCTAACCCTCCCATCTTACTTTAAAAAAGACAAACAAATGACATTAAGTAAAACAAAACAAATTTTTGGTGCTTCCTTGTGTAAACGCTTGCTTCCAGTCTACCATAGAATTATGTGAGAGCTGATTTTCATCAAGTGTATTCATAATGGGCTAGGAACTATTTACCAGTTTGATTCCTTATAGTGCACTGCTGGTTACAGGAGGCAAAGTGAGAAGCAGGGGAGAGCGATAACAGTATTACATAGAGTCCATGATGTCATCCTATGCACTGTAATAACATAACATACAGGCGAAACTGGAATAATTAGAATATCGTGCAAAGTTCATTTATTTCACTAATGCAACTTAAAAGTTGAAACTAATATATGAGATAGACTCATTACATGCAAAGCAAGATAGTTCAAGCCGTGATTTGTCATAATTGTGATGATTATGGCTTACAGCTCATGAAAACCCCAAGAACCCCAAATCCACAACCTCAAAAAAGTAGATTATTACATGCAATCAATAAAACAAGGATTGTACATAGAACAATATCGGACCTCTGAAAAGTACAAGCATGCATATGTACTCAGTACTTGGTTTGGGCCCCTTTTGCAGCACTTACTGCAATTACTTTTGCACGATATTCTAATTATTCGAGTTTCACCTGTATGTTGTGCTGGGTGGTAAAAGATGCTCAGTAGCCATACCTCCCAACTTTCTGAGATGAGAAAGAGGGATACCTTCCAGCACAATGTATTTAGGCGATGGACACACCCTTGCCATGCGCCTAGTTATGTGGAGTATTAAGGATTTATACTAGGGGTGCACTGATATGGAATTTTTAGACCAACACCGAAAACCAAGACTGAAACTGAAAATTATCTTTTTTTTCCCCCAACCTTTTAAATACATTTTAAATTATTTTATTTGTATTTTTATTTATTTTTCTTTTTACTTTTCTGTTTGGGGCTCTGTGGAAATATCAGGGGTCTAAACAGACCCCTGATATTTCCCTTTTGAAATAAAAAAAAGAGATTGAGTCCTAGGTCCTAAATCTCTTTTTCTGCAGTCCCTGTTATGAATGAACAGGAGTCCTCTATACTGAGTGCTCCTGCCCATTATAAACTGTGGAGATAGCCTGGGAGTTACTATGTCCACAATCATGAATGAACAGGAATGGATATATATCCCTTCCTGTTCATTCATAACTGGGGACACAGTAAGCATGCTGTCCTCAGATATTTTCAAACACTCACCGATCACTTCTGATTGCTTGTACTCTGCTCTCCATCCTGACTCGCCTGTCACAAGAGACTGAGTGGGGTGGTGCGGGAGGAGAGCTCGGCCTCCTGTGACAGCTGATGGCTGTCTCCTCCCTGCACCACATCCGCACGACATCCTGAAAGCTTCTCTCCTTCCCTGCTGGGCGCCGGTCTATGTCAACACAGGTGGGGGAGAGCAGCGGGCATCAGAGAGGACACAGGCCAGCAGGGAAGAGAGAAGCTAGGGATGCACTGAATTTTCAGCTGTATTTTCAGCCGTTATGGTATTTTCTTAATTTTTGGCCGAAATATCGGTGCATCCCTAAATAATTGGTTAAACCCAGAACTGTTATTTCCAACATTACTTTTCCATTATACTGGCTTTTGGAAATAGCAAACAAGATCATTAAGAGATCAGATAATTTTTTTTACTGCAGAATAACACTTCTGGAAGTTAAATAATACATGTATCATATATCTGTACATTAGACCAAAAACAGGAGCGAGGAGGAAAGAGAGAAAGGGATTTGGTTCCAAATGTGGGACAGTCCCTTCAAATCAGAGACAGTTAGGAGGTATGTGTAGCTATAAGCCTATGGGTAAATTTGTAACTGGCTGTCCTAGTCCCATTCGGCAGGCACACCAGCTCTAACATGTAATCTATTGTTTGAATATTGGTTTAGCATACAATCTAAATAAATGACCTATGGTGTGTTAAAGTAAATCAATACTGAAAGAAAGTGGAGTTGTCTAGGAGTCATACTGATTAAATTGCTTTTAGGAGTCACGTTAATGAAATGGCTTCATGCTTTCTGGTACACTGATCAGGAACAATAATGTATGTTAGTAGTTATTACTTCATTCTGACATGCCTGTTCTGGGTCAGGAACTCAGAAAGTATTAAATCCAGTAACAGCCAGGCACCTTGTATTTTTAGAAGCAGGTGACCAATGGCAGCTCCTCTATCTCCTTGAAGTACAACTAAAGCTAAAACTTTTTTTTAGTTCGGGATGGAGTGGAGAGGGATTAAACACCTGTAAGGTTTCTATTGCTGCCTGTGTCCCCATTAGGGAGATTCAACCTCTCTGTCCTGGTGACTGTTATCACTTAAAGTGAAAGTAAATCGCAAAGTTTGGGTTGTCATCAGAGCAGAAATAGATGGGAAATCTTTCCATGGGGACACTAATTATGGTGACCCTGCTGACTACTAGGGACTTCCCTCTCTTTGGAGGGATTTCTTCCCACCTCCTGTTGTCACTATATCTCCCTGAGGAAGGGACCCTGCATGGCCCTGAAACATTGGCTGTACTTGATGCATAAATTGTTAAACGCACATCCTGACGTCTTTGGATTTTGTGAGTGCTGGTGATTACTTTATACAGGAACTGAAGGCAAATCTCCCCAACAGGACATAGATGGTAAAAAACAGCTGATGGGGGTAATAACCCTCCTTTACTCTATTCCAAAAGGTTTTGGCCTCAGTTCTACTTTAAGTATCGGTTTCCTTTAAATTGCATATAAAATAGCTGCCATGTTTGCTCTGTCTATTCCTTACTAACTATTATCTGTAGCATCCAGAACGGATTGAGATTTCATCAACCTGTACTCAAAAATATTTAATTGATATTTCTCCAAGCATATTTCACATAACAATTTATATTGTATGCCATGGGAGAAAACAAAAGAGAAGGGCGCCCACCCTAGTGTAGATAGTTTTTAATGATAAAAATTGAAGTACAGAATAAAAACATACTCACAAAAGTGAATCAAAGTAAAAGTATAGTAGGCAAGCCTGGATGACATCTAAAAGTACAGACGCCTGTGTAACAGCACAGGACTCCTTCGATGGCGCGTTTCCGGGGCCACAGGTCATGTTGTGAATCTTTCCCCCCCATGACAGTATCATCAAGGAGCCTTTAGCAATGTGTGTGAGAATTGTTCATGGACAATTAAAAACCTTTTCAGTGGGAAAAATTTAAATCCAAAGCTGCATTGCTGCAACACTTTGCTAAACTTGTGAGAGAGCTTAAGAAAATGTTAGTGCCCCTTGTTATCATGCAAGATGTTTCATGAAAAGGAAGAGATTTTATATTCAAAGGTCTGGCTTGCAGATAGAAGAGCAGTGAAGATAAGGGGTCATCCATCATTGTTTGGGAATAGCAGCTCTTAAATTCCACTACAAGACTTTGGCTTATGTATTGTTGTTGCGGTCAGCATCTGCAAGTGAGGGCAAGTTTTATAGTAAAATCAATCGTTAAAAGGGTAACAATAAAAGGCTGAACATAACTTTAATGTCTTGAAGCAGCATTCATTGTATTTGCAATTAGATTGGATTGTTAGAATGCCAACTGCTGAATGCTTTTCATTGGTATCCTTAGGGCAGATTTTTGTAGTTGTTTTTACACATTGGTGATATACATTTTAATGGAATTAATTGTGCTTGACTCGTATCTAAAAGCCACATTTGCTTTAGACGCAGTTAGAGTATAGACATATATCAGCTTCCTGTCCAATTCATAGTATTTTAATATAAAGTAGTTTACATGAAATAAATCTTGCAGACTTTAGCGCAGGTTGTTTCACACCTATAGTATTTATCTGCCTAGTTGCAAGCATAATAATAACTGGTGGGGCAGTAAACCTAGTGATGGTCCCAGATGCAATATCTGGAGGATATAAAGAAGAATGGAGCAGGCTTTTTATTTAATGCACTTTAAAGGAGAACTATGGGGGTTAAGGCTTTTCCCCATAGTTCTCCCTAGGGTAACGGGAGGACACAAACTAGCGTCCTCCCGTCACCCTAAGCTCAGTATACCGCGAGGTACAGCTCGCGATATACTGAGATGCCACAGTATACTGAGATGCCGCAGCTGAAGCGGATCCCGACAATTATGTCTGGATCCGCCAAATGCTGCGTGATTGACAGCTGGCTCTGCCTATCTAGAGGCAGAGCCAGCTGTACCCGCCCCTCCCCCGTCCGTTCCGCCAGTCAGCGCTGGCGGATCGGAGGGGGGAATCCAGCCCCTCCCCTGTCACGGCAGAGAGCCGTGACAGGATCGAGAGGTGAGCGAACACCGGTATGTGTTCGCTCACCTCCCGATCTACTGAGCCAACCTGTGACAGTCTCATTGAGTGAAAAGCGCTCACCTCATAGATTGACAGGTATCTGCTGAATCACAAAAATGACCACCATATAGACAGGTTTCTGGTATTTAAGTACCGCTGGGTGACTAAAATGACCCATTTTAATGTCAGATGGCTGAATGATTAAAACTGTTCTTCCACGTCAAAACATATAAAACTAAAATATGGGTATTTCAGCCATTCTGTTACTTTTTTGTCAATCCCTGCAAGACATAGCATTAAGTTGACATTTGAGAATTGCTGCACTAGAGTTACCTAACTTTTCACTTGAGAGTAATAAAGAAAACACTTTACAGTTGTTTGTGAACTGTTATTTAAACATTTTCTTCTTTATTGGGCTTCCTTTATTTGAGCTGCTGCAACATGTTTCTTTCAGTATGATACAGCTCAAATGCATAGCTCAGTCCTTAAAGTGACACAGAACTCAGGAGTTAAATCTTAAAAATACATTCAGGTATCTTAACTATTAACAAAATAGTTTTTTAAGAAATACCTTATTTATGTATCACTCGCCTGTAGATCACCAAATCATCTCTGAATTGGTGCTGACACTGTCCTTCCTTCTGAAGGGTGGTTACTTTTGTTCCCCATGTTACCAGTGTGTGCCCCAAGCTCACTCCTGTGATGGACTACAATCTCACATTTAGCCAAGTGATGTACAAATAAGCTAAATTTTTTTAATAGTTAGATTATTTGAATGCATTTTTAGGTTTAGTGTCACTTTAAACTTGAACCCAATCAGTCCCTTTGACATTGCATGGTTGCGGGGGTAGACTTAGACTGCATAGGACCTAGTGTGAGCGAAGTGGGGGAATCAAGGGTATTCCTTTGGTGCTTTAAGCTCATTGTCAGCATAACTTATTTTCCCACCATCTTCTAACTGATTGCTTGCAGTACAAAAAAAAACTTTTTGCCTATCTAAATGCCCATTTTACTTTCCAAAAGCTGGGCTCACGTGATCCACCAGTACCAACAATATCAGCACCAGTCTTCTCTCTCTTTGTTTATTTCGATGGGGTCCTACTTTGGGTGTTCAAATTTTGCCCAGAGTGGCTTTAATGATTAATGCCCCATACAGTTTATATTACAGTGCCAAGGTTCCAGATTTGAAAGTGTGCTTTCAAACATGGCTGCCTACTTTATCTCTGTTCCCTGTAACATCTCACAATTCACTACAGTATGTTTTCAAGTTCAGCTCACTGGCATAAATAGCACATAACACTCATCTCACTATGATGTAACCCTGTTAGGGTAATAAAGAAAGGTACCCTGTAATAAACAAGCTCTTATACTGGGAGTGGAACACCCCCAATTGGTTATGAGGAAGGAGGTGTGACCTCTTAAACCACTTCACTACCAGGGAAGACGAACAGCCGGTGGATATGCACCTTTTGTTCTGACCCTTTTATGCCTGTTTTTATTCGTCCTTTGTGAGTACCATTTCTTTATTCGTTTATTAATACGTTTTTATGCGATGGAGGCACTCTCTGTGTCTTGTCTTGCGGTGCTGAGGTTGTTCTGAACCTGGTGAGAGCCGCCCCGTTATCGCCCTGCACTCCTGAACATCATTGATTAATACTCTCTTGAACCAAAATCTGCTGGTGCGGTGTTTGATTTTGTCAGCTCTTATACTCACCTTTCTTGTGGCCTATGTCTGCTACCATCTCTGGAATCACTTTAGATGTGCCTGATCCTACCTGCCAGGCACTGGGGGCTACAAACTGTAGCAGTGCAATCTGCTGATTGGTTGAGTGGTTGCAGATATGTTTGATAGTATGTTCTTTCATATAAAGCTTGGAAAAAAATTACTGATGGCAAAGAAAGCAAATAGCTGTGAAGGGGGGGCAATGAAAGTAGGGATCAGGGTAAGAAGTCATTGATAAATGATGGAGGTTAATCAGACAGCAAACAAAGGTGGCCTTAAGGAAGCTGCTTCAGCTTCAAAAGGTTATATTGTAAAGATGCAAGTTTACAGGGAATTGAGTGTATTTGGTTTCAATAGAGGAGAAAAAAAAAGTTAAAGCATGATCCATGATCAGACATCATAAAGGTAGCAAAGTAACAACAACATCAAGCAAGTGCTTAGTAATCCAAATGATTTACCAACATAGAAATAAAGCGTGCATTATCCACAGGAAAAACAGTCCATGTAAGACAATGATCTGCAGGAAAACATCAGCTTACACATTAAAATACTCATTGGTGCTAATTTGAAATAGTTTCTTTTTTTCTGCTAAATACAGTATTGATTTATACAACTGAATTTCCACTGTTATATACATCCACAATATTAAAAAAAAGTGCTTTATCTGTTCCGGACATTGGACTGTGAAACTGTAGAAAGTATTCCACAAAAACTGTATATATTTGAAAAGGTGCGGTAGAGATTTACAAGTTTAACATCACCACCACCTTTGCTAACATACTGGGGCTGAAAATAATTTCAACAGCTTTTCTTCACATACTCTTTTTTTAATGTCAGTTTTTGCACTGAAACATGAAATAAATGAATAAATGAAGTATACATTGAAGTAACAATCCAGGCAAACAGCTTATAATGGACCTTTGCCCAGACTATAGACATTCAAGTATTTATGTATTCTTCACAAGCAGTAAAACAAGCCTTATCTCACCTTTCTAGTTGCTTGTACTATGAAGTAATTTATTCTCAACGGTCTAAGAAGAATTTCCAAAGTTGCCTTTCAGTTTGTTGTAGCAGCTTAAAAAAAACGCCTGATGTTTGTTTACATCTGAAGGCAGCAGACTGCTAAGGTTTTGTTTCCATAAAAAGTAATAGAAAAAGAGTAACAAATTCAGTGAATCTGTTGTGGAAATTAATTTCTTCACAAGGCCTATAGCTACAGAGGTAAATTAGAGCTTGTTTTAAAGTGCTATTGTTGCTGCTTTGCAAGACTTCAACAGCCACAAGGTAAAGGGCAGGATGGGATTTGTAGTTTCACCACAGCTGGAGAGCTCAGGCCCTGCTGTACAGTGTGGAAAAAGTAAGTAAGTCAGAACTATGGATGAACAGAATTATAAACACTTTATCTGGTAAAATGTATGCATTTAAAATGTTTATATTAGTATATTTTGTATAGTGGCAGGGCTGGGCCAACAGTGGCAGGGGGGGCACCTGTCTTGGACATTTTGGTGGGAGTACAGCTGAATCAGGATCCTGACCTAGCTCTGCCTTGTTCTGTTTGTAATTTGTGCTCTGAGATCCAGGCTGTCAAAATGACTGCTCATTCCTGCTGTTTGCACAGGGACAGTATAGCATATTTAGTGAAGCTCTACTGTCTGTGTGACAGCTGGCCACACTCTGTATCAGGAACACGATGCATTCCTGATAAACAGAGCGCAGTGGGCCTGCTGTCAAAGTGTCAGCAGAGCCTGCTGGAGGTGCTCTTTATTATCTCATAGGAGATCAGGAATAAAGCAATAGTTCCAAGCAATGCTAAGGAGCAGCATTCATTATTACTGGACATTTTAAGGCAAAGAGTGTAAGTTGCAATGTCTTATATCAACCAAATGGAAATCATGATTCACTGATACGGATACAGTAATCTAAAATCCTTTGACCTACTGCAGTTTCACATGATGGGGCTTAGAAGTACTTTTACTGGACCTTTCAGTAACTTTACAATTCTACTTTCCTAAATTCCTAATATGTCACAATAAAAAAAGCAACAGTATAATTTGGAAAAGTTGCACCATTTATCATGAGAAAGCACTCCTTGAACTCCAGCTGAGTGATTTTTGACTAGGCTGAGATGGTGCCATCAGCCTACATTGGGAAGGATGAATCATTTCCTCAGTCTTCTCTTTCCCAGTGATCACATTGCAACTCTGTAACACTGTAAAAATATACCACATGAGAGAATGCATCAGGGGCAGTCCATAGGTGTGTATATGCGGGGGCAAGGGACTTCTAAACATATTTTTAGCATTTTTAAAAAAAATTCAGAGCTGACTTCATTTTTTTCGTTGTTTTGCTTTTTTTAAACTTAACTTTATTGCTCTCACAATAGGGGCTAACAAGCCCAGTCCTGTTAATTAGCATACATGTGCTTCACATGAACAAATATATATAGCTTTAACTGGCTAAGCCTATCTGTTGTCTTGCTCTTTCTGCATTGCTTGCTTTTGCTTATCATGAGGCGGCTTTCTTTTGCTGAAGAATAAATGCTAGCATCCCTGTATTGTACTGTTATGATCACTTCTTAAAACTTTTATCTACGCTCGTCCGCTCCATTTAGTGGCCATAATGCCATATTACACCACAATACATTCAACCTGAAAAGAAAATATATTAAAAACATTATTTTGCCACCACTTACACAAAATAAATGTTTGCAGATATTCAAAGTGCAAAGGACCCTGAAAATTATTTATAAATAGACCCCTAGGTATCAAAGATCTGCATGCTCCTCTCGGGTCTCAGGTTGGGCACTAGGAGTCTACAACATTTTTGAACAAATGTTTTAACTAAAAATAATATAATCCTATTTACTTATATTGCTTTACAAAACAAAGTATTTTTTAGTGACTAGTTTACTTTTATTTGAATGGCCGTTATCATGGTGTTTTATATACTAAGTGCACAGATTATTTTACAATTTAAATTTTCGAATAAAACAGATGAAGCAGTGTGCACATTTTTGTATTTTTGTATTTTCGAGTGAAAACATTATTTTAAAACTCTGCCAAGCAAGACTTTTTGACTTCATATAAAAATGGACTGATACATACTGTAATGGAATAGAAACTTCTTGTGACTTTAACATATTTATGGAATGAACTACTGTGTTTCTTAACAAGCGACCTGTCCTCTGAGAATTTTCTCAAGTCATTTGTTTCACTATCCCTAACTACATGGCAACGCAATTTAGCGGCTAGGCTGAGATATATGTTATACACGAAGCAGACAGACTAAATGGCTCAAAGGGCTCATTATCTGTGTTAAAGAAAGACAGTGTTCCCACTTATTCCTTGTATTGCATTTCTGGCATTTTTAAACCAGAGACATTTGCAGAACAAGAAGTCATTTTGTTTTAAGTAATTTACTACTAGAAGGATATGCCAAGAAGCCATGGCATTACTCCAGATCACTGATGTCTAGATATTTTAAAGGGGTTTTAGTCATAATAGGAAACATGCAATGAACATGCCATTCTCAATGGCCAAATCCTTTGGTACTCTGACGCACACACAGTGGGCTGCCTTATAATAATCTTTTACCTGTTTCTGCATACTTTTTTCAGTTACTTTTTATCTAAGTGAAACTTAATGCTCAGCTCCTTTTATTCTAGCTGAACGTTTTGGAACCAGTAGAGGATAGGGGTTGTGTGTAATTTGCTTTCAGAGCTCCAAACCCCTAAACCAAGCAAGCTCAGTAACCTCCTGGGTAAAAATAGTCTTGTTTTGGAGATTGCCCTGCATGCATCTATATAGCCCAAAACTTTAGAGCAGCATTTCTTAAGCTTTTTTTCAGTCATGGCATTCTTTAAAAGTATAGAAAATCTCAAGGCACTCCAGTCTAAAATGTAAAAAACATAAATTTAAAAGTGTAAACAATGACCCCTCCAAAATCCATGCCAGACCCTTATCCCAGTTAGAGGTCTGGTATGGATTTAAAGAAAAACAAAACATGGATTTCCCCCTCCCCCTTTGCAACAGAGTTCTACCTTCAAATCAGGAGCTCCCCTTCACATCAGAGCTTCCCTTTACATTAGGCACTCCCACTTTACATCACAAACTCCCCTTTACATCAATCCCCCCCTTGGCATCAGAAGTTCCTCCTTCACATCAGGAGCCCTCGTCAGATCAGAGTCCCCTCTCCTTTCACATCAGAGTTCCCCCTTCACATCAGGAGCCCCCTTCATATCAGAAGCCTTCCTGTACTATGGAGAGACAGAGCACTATGCACAAATTTAAAGGCATCCCTGAGGAAGGCACTCCAAGGTGCCACTGGTTGAGAAAGTCTGCTTTAGGGAGAGCCTATGTTTATTGTATTTCCACTTTTGCAGCCAAATTAGGAAAAAAAAATACTTTATATTGTAGCGCTCACCCCCGAAGGTGCCGCTGAATGATGAAATAGGGTAGGAGAATGATGAAATCTCCTACCTTACAAAACACACAAAAAAAAAAAACACAAAAATTCCCCAGCCTCAACCTGCCAGCCAGCCTGCAACCAAACAAGTAGCCCTGTCAACAGTATGCGTTAAAATCAGAGGTTTAGTTGTACAAACTTTTGTAAGCCTTCCCAATGTGCGCCCTGCTATAAAGGCCGGTTATAGATTCATGCATGTACCATTTTTTCTAGGGTTCTCCTACCTGTTGGTTCCAGCTACCGGTCTCCTTTGATCAGCAACAGCACACCGACACTCATGGACAAAATGGCTCGAGTCTTAGGGTTCTTTTTAGGTTATTTATTTGCAAGTTCAATTGGAGAGAGAGGGTTTAGGATCTGTGGGATGCCCTTGGAAATACTTCGGAGGACAGCTTTCTCCCTTAGCAACAGCTAAGGCTGAAATCACTGTGATCTGGTCCCAGAGACCAATAGTAGTAACAATACTGTGAACAGCCAGGATGATCCAGTAGCTTATATGGAGAAGGTTAGCTATCTCTGGACTTAGGTAAGGACCCCTGGCTTCTTCTCGAACAGATACCTGGAATAGGGTGAGGGATCTCCCTTGTGGGTCCCAGACGGACGCTCGCAACCAGCTCCTCTGCGGTACCCCTCGACAAGCAGACTCTCCCTCCGACACAGCTTCCATCAGGTATTTTCCTCTTCAGGATCTGGAATCTCTGTGCCCTCAGCATCTGCAACTACCAAGGAGCACTCCAGGTTAGTGGTAGTATCTTCTTAGAACAAGGCACCCATCACCTGCCACGTGTATGGGCCCAGCAAAGTATCAGTGTATCCTAGGCCTCTAGGCCCCTCGGCACCTGCCATGTGCTGACACCCAGGCCAGTTTCCTGCATCTCCACAGACCTCCTAGGGCGAGGCCCCTAGGGGGAAGAGACCTCTGCACAGTGTCCCCAGACCTTTTATTACCTGCCCTCAACCATGCCTCTGAGTCATCCTACCCAGGGATTGGCTAGGGTCAGGTGCATAGTCATAACCTGAGGATGGATCCTCCCTCAATGTATGCCAAGACTCCCTTTTCCTCAGCAACAGGAGGAGCAATCAATCCAGTAGATTCAGGGACACCCATAGAATGCAGAGCTCTGTATAATCAGTATCTAGACTGGTTACAGTCCAGGTATCTCTAAATTGAATAGCGACATTTTAGAGGGCGCTACAATATTTATAGAAAAAACAACATTTTTTTGCTTAAATCCTACCTAGCTTCCACCTATGTAAAATTATGGAGGTGGTTGTGGGAAGTTATATTTACTCCAATGAACCCTGTCTGTACTGTGCTGGCAGATTTAATTATCAGTTGTAAACTAGATTTGAACAATGTCTGACATAAAAACTTGAGGGTTATCCATTAAGGAGCCGAAGGATATATCCGTAGCTTTGGCTAATCCTTCAGCTTACTTCAGTCGGTGGAGCCCTTCGGTTCACAATAGCCTGTACAGCAGCCAAAGGCAGCCAAACAATTCAGCCAAGCCAATTCAGCCGAGCCAAACACATATGCTTTGGCTCGGCTGAACCGAAGTCACAGCGGTGAGAACGCTTTGCCGAAGCAGATCGTCCCCGCAAATGTAAACTATTTGCTGTCATACAATGACTGGCTAGTGTCATCAAATGACCTGAAAACAGGGGCACTCACTCGTCTTCCCCCTTTCCTGTCCTGCCAGGCCTGCGCTCGGATTAAGGGTCTGGTTTGGAATTTTAGGGGGGACCCCACGTTTATTTTTTCCCATTTTTGGGTGTGGGGTTCCTCCTTAAAATTCCTACCAGACCTAAAGTGCCTGATATTCATTTTTGGGGGAACCCCACACATTTCTTTTTAACTTGGGGTCCCTCCTAACATTCCTACCAGTCCTAAATGGTCTGGTATGGTTTGGGAGGGGGACCACACACTGTTTTTTTTTTTTACTTGGGGCCTGGTATGACTTTGAGGGGGAACCCCACACACTTTTTTTTTTACTTGGGGTCCCTCCTAACTTTTCTACCAGACCTAAAGGATCTGGTATGTATCAGGAAAGGGACCTCATACCGTTTGTTTTCTTTTGTTTACATTTTTTTTTATAACCGAGCCAAATGCAGTTAGCCGGCATTCGGCTATTCACTCACTGCCGTTCGGCCCCTATGAGAATAGGGGCGAATGGCAGCAAGTGAACTGCCGGAGATTCGGCTCAGCCAATCCAGATGTTGGATCGGCTGAGTCGAACGCGCTCTTCACTTCGGCTCAGCCAAACATGCTGGGCATGTTCGGCTGAACCGAAGGGAGCCGAAGTCAGCCGATGTACAGCTGGTTTCAGCCGATGTACGACTGAAATCAGCCATACAGGGCTGAAGTGAATAGCCAAATAGTGAATAGCCGAACGGCGTTCAGCTCCCTTCACTTCTGCTCGGTTATTCACTAGGCTGCCTTCGTCAACCCTTTTCGAAGCATTGTATGTTAATGAGAAGAAGCTCAGTCTCTCCCTCAGTGTGTCTCTCTACTTTCACTTTCAGACTTATTATTTTTTGGTATGCTTTGTGAATAATAACACATACATACAATATACACATAGTGCAGTTTTCTCAAATTAGACTTCAAAAGTGAAAATATACTTTAATTACAAGGATAAATTATCTGATTGCCTGTCTACTATTCCCTACTAATTATGCTGTAATGAGATATATGAATTGCATAGAATGACCTGGTTGTTATTTTCCACCTTGTTCTCATCCTGGCTGCACTGTTCATATCTCCCTCATGTAATCCCTTACTGTATATCCAGCAGCATGAGTGCTAAATTGTTTGGCCCGATTCACATTTCTCTGGGTTTTGAGGTGGGCTAACACCTGCATGTTTTGCAGTCCGGCAGCTCCTCTGTTATAAATGGCTGCCAGTGCACGTCAATGGACCGAAAATCAAACATGATACTCTTTCTAGGCCACAGTGTAGATGCATTGCCCGCCCCTACAGTAACAGTATATTGGGTTGACATTTAAATAAATCTAAACCGCAACTCGCTGCATGTTACTGTGATATACCAGTGTAAATAGACCCTAAACGTTGCTGTCATCAATTAATTATTGGACTGTAAAATCTCACATGCATAATTAGCAGATCTTTACGTTTTTGTTTTTGCTAGTTTGTAGATGTCAAAACTGTTGGCAAACAGGTAATAAAGGTCTTTGCATGGCTCAGTCTTTGAGTCCCAGCTAAGTGTTCACCACTGGCAGCAGAAACACAATGTAAATGTTCCAATTCATAGTGACTTATAATATAAAAAAAGGTGTCCTACATGTATACTGCAGCCTGCAAGGCTTGCACCTATACCTGTTTAGAAGAAATGTGTTTAGAGACATATGGAGAATGCCATTGGTACCCTTTCCTTTTGAAAATGCCAGTTGCCCGGCTATATTGCTGATCCTGTGATCTAAATACTTTCTAAGTTTTTGACCCCTAAATGCTAAAGGTGTTTTTCTACACGTGACAGTACACTGACATGTGAATAGTTGCCATTTAAAACAATTGGGATTCCGCCTTGTTAGCATTGTAGCACTTAGGCATATGAGCTACAAAACACTCAGCAAATGAACACACAATGGTAGACTTACCTTGCAAGTGATCCCCTCCAGTGCTGTGAAGTCAACACTGGTGATCCCATCTTCTCCTGTTCCTCTTCTGGGTTTGGTGTGTTTGGCCTATTGACTGGCTGGGCTGGGATGATGTAACTCCTATGCTTGTGCAAAGGAGTTACTTCATCTTGGCACAGAACTATATAGAGACTATACACTGAGCTGCGCATGACATGCAGGAAAAAGCTTTCAAATTTCTAACCTCACAGATGCACTTTAACCTAATCATGCTCAGTACACTGTAACTCATTTATATGGCTATTAAATAGAACTGTCAATATTTGAAATGCAGATTTTCCTAAAGACTCAGATATTCAAAACTAAGATTTTTGGTCCACGATAAAGAGTAAAATCACATGTCAGATTCTTATAAGGGCCCCTATCACACGGGCACCGTCCGTTGCAATCAGCAGGGGATCAGAACAGATCTCATAGCTTTTTCCTACATCTTGCAATGGAGGAAAAAAACTGAGCTATACGGACCTATGTTAGGTCTATGGGGAGTCAGATGTAAGCTGACATGTGTCCTTTTATATCCAGTTACCTCTGATCTGTCACTATCAGGTCCGCCAAAACAGAAATATGTTCCGTTTTTTCCCCTGGACCTGGACAGAGTCGGGGCTAATCAGATGTAAATGGATGCAGGTCTGTTTACATCCAGCTGCCAAACAGAGTAAAGGTGCCCACACACCTTGCGATAATCGTACGATTATCACAAGGTGTGTGGAAGGCGTAAACCTCTGCTACTGTAAGGTCGCACGACTTTTATTTTAGGAACATGTTCGAAAACCAGCCGAAAAACGTACGTTTTTCGGCTGGTTTGTGGCATGTTCGCAAGATAAAAGCCGCACGGGCCGGTGTGCGTTCAGTGTTGCCTCAGCGGGGCGGGCTTGCAATTATCACAAGTACGATCTGCCTGTCCAAGATAGGCAGATCGTACGTTTTTTAAATTACCTTACTACCATCGCAAGACAAAAGTCTTGCGATGGTTGTAAGGTGTGTGCCCAGCATTACACTGGGCTTCCGATCAAGTCCTCCTGAAAAACTGACCTGATTGGACCACCCTTATGAAAGGGGCATATCACTCTCGGACTTAGTTGGTGAGATCTCTGTCTAGAGTTCCATCGGCTGCACACCTGCTATGACCATTATTTGGGGTATACACTCTCTTTGTTGGACAATTTTATTTTTTATTTGTATTAAGAAGAATGCAACCATAAATGCTGGAACATACAAACATAGGGAGAAACACCCAAAAACCCAAGTTGGACAGGAACAGAATTGAGAATTGTCACAGGTACATATCGTTTCTGCAGTATCCATAAAAGATTTTCTATCTATAACTGAAATATCACCATTGTATGGACCCTTTTAATATAAGATACTCAGATTATCATAAATAGATGCTAACACCAGAATTTAGGGGCTCATTCACATGTCTGTATAGTGTGCACAAGACCTGATCCCAGGAGGGACAGGTGCTGCGTTCTAAGTGCAGGCACCTGGACCCACATGGATGTGCAGGTTTAGGTTTGCGTGTAACCATGTGTAACTGTGTGCAGTTGCATCCTCCCATAGGGAGATACAAGCTGCTGCACACAATTACAAGCAGCACCCGTCACTCCTGGAATCAGGTTTTTATACGGGCATGCTTGCTTTACAGCATGCATGCCCCAGTGAATAAGCCCTAAAACACAACAAATAATGGAAATTTATGATGCATTTGATCACTACTGAAAACCAAGATGAAAGCTTATTAAGGAATGGATTCACACCTTTCCAAAATCAATGGAAACACATCACCAAGGGCATTATTGGAGGTTGATGTGCGTTATGGCATGCATTGACATTTAATACAAAGT
Source organism: Nanorana parkeri (assembly GCF_000935625.1). NCBI lineage: Eukaryota > Metazoa > Chordata > Amphibia > Anura > Dicroglossidae > Nanorana > Nanorana parkeri. The sequence continues at coordinate 122,062 of NW_017306766.1, read as the reverse complement.
GTACTGCAGCATGTGTTAAAATGTGTGACAAAGCACCTTAATCTATTTTGATGTACATTGACATGCGTTTTGATGCACTTCTATTGATTTCAAGTATGAAAGGGACCATAGGAGTGAATCCAGCCCATTCACACTTGTTTGCTGTGGCAACCCACACTAAAATGTGTGCATTACCATGCATTCCCCTAACTCAAAAGGAATGGCACTGCAATGCACCATGCATAGATCAGGTTGCAGTACTGTGCTACTCATTCAATGTGTGATGCACTACAGTGCACCACAACATATATACCATGTGTTGTGGTGTGCTGTGTTGCTCAAGAAAAGAGGCATTTGTTTTCTGGTTTGTTGGCAGCCCATTTATAATGAACATGTGTTAGCATATCTTAATGCACAGCAATGAGTTGCTAAAGTTTGAATCAACCCTGACTGTTCAAAACCTGGTATTGACCCTGGAAATAGGCACACTTGGCATGTATGTTTATTTTACAGCCAAAAGTTTTTTTATACATATGTTTGTTCCATGTTTATCATTTAAATCCTCTTCCTTTGATACTACGTGCTATAAAACAACACATTTCCAACAACCATGGGCTATTTTTTCTCAAATTGTTTACAGGACTCTCAGAACTGTAACACTCCCCACATTTCTTTGAAAGAACAAAATTGCAGCTGCTTTTCTTGTCTGTGTTTGTATCATCTAAAATACAGTCTCTGGAAAACTGTGGAAAAATATCATCCTAAAGGTTCCTAATGATACTTCTGTCGTCAATAAGGTTGTATTAAAGTTTCAACATCCTTTTAAATTCCATCAGCGTTATTTACAGTAGTTCCCTACTCCAGACACTACTGAGCAGGAGGTCAATTTGTCAGAGTGTCAGCATACAACCTGGCTGTAAGTAACACAAGATTGATTTATGCAGCACTTTGTGAGTCTTTTGACGCCTAGCATCAATTTTCTTATTCTCTTTGAGCTATATGATACATCAAACAGACAAAGTTTTGCAATTATTTTGGAAATAACATGATTTTTTGTACTCACCATAAAATGCTTTTCTTTCAGTTAATATAGGGACACAGGATTCAGAAACACATGAGGTTATACTGCTGCCTATAGGAGGAATTGGACACTGGCAAATAAAAAAACACTGACCAGCCTTGGATAACCCCTCCCACTTCCAGCATGCCTCAATTTGGAACAGAGCAGTTCTGAGGACCATAAACACAGAGGGAATAAACTTTGAAAAAGGATTTTACGGCAAATACAAAAATCCTGTTTTCGTATTCGTTTATTGAGAGACACAGGATTAAAAAACAATTGGGACATCCAAAAGCAGTCCAACTTAGGGGCAGGCAACACAGAAAACAAAACGCTATCTGGCCCAACTATAAACAAACTGGGGACTGCCTGCAGCTCAAAGTGCAGCCTGATACATCTGCAATGGAAACGTAAACTTCCTCCATCGAAACTAGATCTCTATACCAGAATTAAGGACGTGCAAGTTATGGAATATCTGACAGCGCGCCTAAATAACACAGTAGAAGCTCACAAAGCGGTGTGGAGACCGTGGGATAGCTTTGAGGTATGCTCGAATGGAGAGGTAAGGGAAGAACAGATAGAAGGGGAGCGTGTAGGGTGAGGGTCCTGGAGAACAGGATACAAGGCAAGGGGATATGGGAGGAACACTGATAAAGGCCGAAAGTGGTAAACATCGGAGACGAAGCCCTGGAGGAAGACTGTACACAAGTTCTTTTCTTTTCTTTCCTTTTCTTTACTTGTTAATCTATAACTATAGAGTTTTTAAGGATGTTAAATTAATCGTTGAGGTATCGAAATATAACGGTATTGGTTGAATGTAGATCTTAAAAAAGATAAGCTATACAGATTCGGAAAACTACAAGCAATAAAGAGCAGCAATCACGATACATTAAGAAACTAGCAAGACGCACAAGAAAAAATTTGCTTTATGAAAAAGGTTTTTTAGGCTTACTATTGAAAATGTAACTATATACGTGTTGTGATGACTGATAACATACCTCATATCTTGGATGCCTCACATACCGTTGTAAGTTTTGTAACTCATATATGCGAAATACACAATAAAAATTGTCAATTTAAAAAAAAAAAAAGAAGTGCAGCCTGATGGACCTTACGTCTAAAGCTAGCATGAGAAAGAGGCCTGAACAGCCTAGATTAGGCTATACTGATCCCACGGAGCCACTAGAGCATCCACTGTTTCCACCAGAGGATCTCTGTACCTGGAGATACAGTAAATCTCTCAAGTTTGTTGTTGAAAATGGAGGTCAGGAAGTCCACATCTGGCATCCCCTACCTGTGAAACATGTTCTGAAACACTCTGTGTTTTGACACTGCCAGCTAAGGTACTTTGCCAGCCAGTTATCCACACCTGGGATGTGAATGGTCGGCAAATCTGGAACAAAGTTCTGGCCAAGACAGATTATTTTCTACTTCTCTTGTCACAGCAAGACTTATGGCTCCTCTCTAATTGTTGATGTATGCCACTGCCATGGTATTGTCTGACTGGATCCTGACTGGGAGAACTTACAGTCAAGATGTGCAGCATTGCAGAGACATTCAAATTGCTTGAAGCTCCAGAGTGTTGATCAGGAGTCAAAATTCTTTCAGTGTCAGTTGACTTTTGGATAGAAGAGTCTGGGAGTGGAGGGTTTAAAGTTTTTTTTCAGGAAGAAAACTATGGCTTGAGCTGTGTCCAGAATCAGACCCAGGTACCCCAAACGTTATGTCAGCTCCATGCAGACTTCTGAAAGTTCAGGATCCAACTTTTTCAATGTCTGAAGCATCCGGTCCACATTGTTGGTTAGCATCTGTACCTACTAGTTAAAGATGGTGAGGACCTACAGTAGTAGTTGGCAGCCCATTCATAATGAAAATGTGTTAGCATGTGTTAATGCACCGCAATGGGTCGCTAAAGTTTGAATCAGCTCTGACTGTTCAAAACCTGGTATTGACCCTGGAAATCAGGCACACTTGACATGTATGTTTATTTTACAGCCAAAAGTTTTCTATACATATGTTTGTTCTATGTTTAACATTTAAATCCTCTTCCTTTGATACTACGTGCTATAAAACAACACATTTCCAACAAACATGGGCTATTTTTTTCCCAAAACTGTTTACAGGACTCTCAGTACTGTAACTCTCCCCACATTTCTTTGAAAGGACAAAATTGCAGCTGCTTTTCTTGTCTGTGTTTGTATCATCTAAAATACAGTCTGTACCTACTAGGTAAAGGTGATTAGGACCCACAGTAAACTGAAAAAATTGCTGATGTGATGGAAAAAAGGGACATGCCAGTACACAGTCTTGATCATCGTCACACATGATGAGGGAGGCTGTGACTGACCTGGTGGAATACAGATGGAGTTTTCGGGACTAAATGAAGACATTCAGGTCCTTGAGATCCAAAATAGGGCATAAGCCTCCTTTTGGTTTTGGAACTATGACAAGGTTGGAATAAAATCATTAAAACCTTTTTGAAACAGGAACTGGGGCAGAAGAGTCACAAAGGATACATGCTAATCTGAGCCACAAAGGATGGATACTAATATGAGCGATGACACCAGAAGGTTGGAAGACATAAAACATGGAGGGGGTTGAGGGCAGAACTCTAGCTTGTAGCCTGTTGAAACCAACTCCTATACCCAGGCATCTGAGGGCTTGTCTGTCAAAATGTCTATAAAGGCTAACAGACATCCCTCTACTTTTAAAAGTGGGGGTGTCCCTTCATGCCAAAGAGGACTTGTCTGCAGGATTAGGGATTTTGGGTCCCAGAGTTTGTGGGAATCCAGTTTGGTTTTGCCTTAGAACATGAAGCCTGAAAGCAAAGAAGGGATTTCTTTTTTTGCCTCAGAAGTGCCTTGATTCTTATCATCATGAGGCCTAGGCTTCTTTTGCATTATGGCAGATGCCTGCAACTCCTCAAGGACAAGTTCATCTGGTAAGTATTTGTAAGACTCTTCATCAGATAGAGCCTCCACAAACTAAGGCAGAGGCCGCTAAGGCTGCAGACAAAGCAGATAATGATTCTATAGGGGAAGGTTTAGAAGTATGCCTATGTCCTTTGCGGTCCACAATTGACATTGCAGTTTGGCCCATAAAATCCTTCATAACTCTGTTTATATCCTCCTGAGCTAAACCCTAGGAGTGGGTCACACCTGATGGAGCCAAGAAGGAGTCCATGAAACATAAGGACTCAAGCAGTGGACAATATTCCTGACTGTCGGTGTCAGGTCCTTGAAAGGAAACACTGCAGGGTACCTCAGAACTGCTAGTGGATAATAAACATGGATGACAATACAACAGGACTGCTCTCCTTGTGGTTGTAATACAACATCTTGCCTGCAAAAAGGAACAGTTAAGCTCTAATTCCAAGTAATCCTTAAGCACTTACAAAATAAATACTGGGAGCAGGAAAGGTTCAAATGGCCAGAGGTGGTCACTGTAGGTGGCAGCAATGACTAACTGAGCTGAAGCTACATGTCTCTTGTAAGGATCAGTGGCAGGAAGGTGCTACCACATGCTGAATGGTGGGAACAGAACATGAAATAATTGTGCAAGACACTCCTCCTAGTGATACAGCACTCAATTCCTCAGCATTTAATAATGGCACCCAGTGGTTGTAATAAACAAAGTAGCTCTCAGCCCACACAGCCTACTCAAAAATTAGTCTTTAGAGATTGGGTCACAACAGAGGTTGTGCCATGGCTCTGGACTTAGAAAATCTCTGCAGCTACTGCAGAGATTTGAAAAGTGCCACAAGCAGAGCCTAGTGCCCAAAGGTCACCGTACAGAAGGGCCTCACAATCATTCAGTCCAGTGGGGTCTGGGTACGGCTTCCATAGCTATTGCAGAGGATACACCCATCCGGAGAGCTACTTAATGAGGTTAAGTCAAGCAGTGTGTAACAATGTCTTGATGGAAGAAAATATAATCTTGGCAATGTATATTTGTTGAATCTGGATTCATTATTGAAAAAAGTGTCAAGTGAATACTACTTTAAATGTGTTTGGGTAGTTTTCTGATATGGTGCCACTAGTTTGGGAGCCAATATTTGTGTGGATTTTTTATAGACTCGGCTATGGTATGATCAGGCAGACTGTGTGGATATCGGCACTTCTTATTGAATGGATTGTGGATTATGTGAACTTTGTTCCCATGGTTTAAACGGTCTGTGTGAGTACTGATTCCCTACACTAACATTGGGGGAGGGAAAAAAAATCCTTTAATGTCACTTTAAGCAACTACAGAGTAGAAAAGCATGCCCCCTGCCAGCATGCTGCAGATAAGAACACTTGCTCACTTTGCAGAAGCAGTGGCCTCTCTGCACACTCACAAAAAAAATCAGAACTAGAGCTTCCAAATTATTGCATGTTTTGCAACTAATTGGCTGTTTTGTAAAGAAAGACTCTAGGGGACTTTTTTTTTGTAAGGCAGTAAATATGACATTCACCAAACATTCACTGTAGTCAAGTCTTCCTGGTGAATGATTAATCACCTGTGAATATTTGGTGAATATCACATTTACTTTACAAATTTGTCCTATACAATCCAATTATTGTTTTTCTTGGAGATTGTTTTTTAGACAATGTTCTCACGCATGCACAAACTACCTGAAAAATGACTGTGCTTCTGAGGCTTTTTTTGGCTTCCTGTTAGTAATCAAACTGCCTGCATGGGTATTAAATAGAAATATTTAAAAACAACTAATATCTCAATTTACACGTAAATGAGGATTATACTGTGTGTATGTAATGTTAAAAAGTAATAAAGGTTCAAGTTATTATAAAGTTGTTAGGGTTATTCATATTCATAACGTAGCCCTTTAATAGGGTCAGGCGTAATATAGAAGTAAGACCATGATGAATGATCATTTTACCTAGCATCATTTGTCATAGCAAATGAGAGAACTGCTGCTCTGTGTAATTAGTTATTACTATTATCACTGACATCTACTGACATCTTTCATTTTCTTCTCTGCTTCATGGGGCTTTTGCATCTCAGAAAGGCTACAATGCTGTGGTAGAGAGAGAAATGACACAATTAAGGATTAAAAAGAAGGAACCGGTGATTTGACCCACAAGAACAAAGACAAGTAATTGGGAGTCTACGAAGGACTTTATGTAACAACTCTTCCAGAGCTCTAGATGGCACTTTGTTATATTTATGTAGACCACATTCAGCTATGAATCATCGGACTTGTACTTCAGACTTATTGTGTGATGTTCTAGAAGTATAGATGTAATGTAAATGAGAGATTTAGGGAATATAGACACTGACTAGCTAGGTCTCTCAAAGATCAAACCATTTTGCATATGACTGATGAACAGAAATTAGGTTGTGAAGTTTCAAGTCCATGTTATGCTATTAAATAGTAACTAACAGTACTACAAAAGTGGACTTATCTCTTCATCGCTGGCCTCAGGAGCCCTGGCTGAAAGGTGCTCATCCTAGCGTTAGATATGCAAATTATTAGAGAAAAAGCAGCACTACTGACAAATCCTTTTTGTTTCTCCTAATAAACTTTATTTCTTAGTAAACAGTGGATTATTTGTAAAGGAATTGCACCAGACCCATATTCTCCTCCAATCTATTTCTCCCCAGGAGGAGCTTAACCATAGTGGTGATAAAGCCCCTCCTGGGTGAAATGCATTGGAGGAGAAGAAGCTGGGTCTGGCGGACGGTGTTAAAATGCAATGCACTGTTTACTATGAGATAATGTTTACTGAGGATAAAAAAGAAGGATTTGGTGTTGGGACCATACCTAGCTTGCTCCTGTGATGGACTACAATCTCACGTTTACTCACGTTGGTTTACTAATTTGTATAGAAGTTATAGTCTATTACGGGAGTGAGACTGGAGCGGTGGCTACATTACAACATACAAATAAAACAGTTAAACCACTTGTCAACCTTTTGTAGACTGTACTAAAACACAATAACAGTTTATTCTAGGGTTTATTTAAATATTTTTTGGTATATGCTGTTCATTAGAGTTTTTAAAATAGTGATACATTTCAATGTAGTAGCTTGAGCGCTCTCGGTCTGTGTAATTGTTCCATCAAGACTGGGGGTTACTATCAGACTGGTTCCCGAGCGTTATTCATACACGGGATTTGACTGGAACATTTTCACGCCAATGTCCACCCTGCGCATGCGGGGGATATGCTAAGTGTGCGTTATAATCCTATGCATGTGCACAATCACCAGTCCACCCAGGCCACTTATGTCCTGCCACAAACATGTGGCAGTACGCAGTGGCTTGGAGAGGGTTTATAGGGTAAGTTTGGACTTTAGCAGCGCCATTTGGGATGATGAGGAGCATGTTTGTCAGGACTTATCAATAGGTATTTTCATCTTCATACCATACTTCATATCAATACATATAAGGACATAATTACATACTAAACAAATATCCAGAATTGCTTTTATAAACCCTTGATATCCTAGATATCTATATCTAGTTAGTCATTTTTTTCAACCTTTACTCTTAGATTGATGTTCCTCCTTGAGGTTTTTGGTCACTGGGGGATATTAGTTGGGTTTAATATATTGTAAAATATTGCAATTCAGATATGTTGTATATCCTAAAAAATTTGCACTATAAATGTAAATATATATGAACATATTTCTATATACTT
>NW_017306766.1:113682-114345 GCF_000935625.1 Nanorana parkeri | reverse complement strand
AAGTATATAGAAATATGTTCATATATATTTACATTTATAGTGCAAATTTTTTAGGATATACAACATATCTGAATTGCAATATTTTACAATATATTACTGTGGTTTAAAACAAACCATCTTCCCTACTTGGCGAACATTCACCATATGAATTAATAGGTCAGTTGATATATATGAGACAAGGCATCAACCATCAATTTATTACCAACTGTACCTATACTGTATGATTCTACTCGCTATATAGTATAATTTTGTCATTATGTCTTTTCATTTAAAGTCCGTTTCATTCATCATTTTTTTAGTTAATAATGCAATTGATTGTTGTCCGTTTACTGCTATTCATACGTTGAGTACCACAATGTGACTACATGTATGCGGGGTGTTGCTTTTGATTTGGTTTATTGTTAAACTTGACAAGTTATATGTAACTCTCTGCAACTAAGTGACAAACTCCGAAAGTGCACGAAATATAAAGCTGCTAGCTGGCTCAGGTGTCAGGCTGCGATCACCAGAGCGGCTTTGGATTAGATCCAGAGGATTCACCTCTCGATACATAGCAGTTTTATCTTTTTTTATAAAACCTTTTTTTTTTTAAAACACCTTTTTTATAAAACATTTTTTATAAAATTCTTTTTATTAAATTCTTATATATATATATATATATAT
>NW_017306766.1:110726-113412 GCF_000935625.1 Nanorana parkeri | reverse complement strand
GTATGGGCAATTCATCTTAGCATCTCGAGATAGCAATTTTTCAACGGATTATGTCAATGATTAATTTCCATTATCAACAGCGGCGTGCCTGTCAGACGGGTGTCAGTAAAAATCTGAATTACCGGAGATTGGCTTAAACACCACCATGTGATCTGTTATGGACACAATTCCTGTGATTGGTCACCTTTGAATTTAAAAGAGCAGGACACAGGAGAGTTCTCTTAGGTTTTGATGGGGGCAGGCCCCTGAAACGCGTAGACCTTTTGAACTCACGGGGGCAGAGGACGTTGATGTGCTGTTTTCCTTCAGACTTCCGCTGCTAGAGATTTTATATTTCATCGCCTTTTGTATGCTTTTAACCACCGACTTTCCTGTAAGTACAATTTCAGTTGCGTGTTGTACAAATAAATTACCCTTTTACACTATGGAGGCGCTCTGTTTTGTTCCTTGTTTCCCAGATCGATGGTCTTTTTGACCAGTGGGAGCTGCCTCTTGGGTGTTTTAACCAACTTCACAGCTGGCCCGTCTTGCAACCGGAGGCGCCGGTATTTGTTTTTTTCGTTGATGGAGTATATGTTAAAAGACTTGTTTAACGTTAAATATAGCATTGTAAATAAACTTTTTACTGTGCCCCCCAAACTATGCCGTTTCTCCCAAAATTGATACCTAACTATGCATTGGATTTGGATATCTATCCAATTAATATGGCTTATTATAATTTATTACTTTTGCTTTTAGGATTTTGGGATGCATTTTCCAACTCTCCTGTTACCCTCTGTGGCCTCCCATGTCTTTCACCTGTTTGGTGATCATGAAACAGCTCTTGAAAGCAGGTTACCCAGTCATGAGTGTGAGCACAAAGTATGCTGTTATATGTATTGATGATTGAACCAAAATTGATGTTTTGTTATGTTTGGATATGAAGTTTACTGATAAAGCTCGGTGCAATATTTTAGAGCTTTCCTGATGAAGCACATGAAATGTGAAACGGGCTGAAATAAAGACTAAAACTATGTACCTATATTTAGGACTAAGATGGAAATACTATTATACATACATATACAGTATAATGTGGGACCCAAAAGGAGGTAGTTTGCCTTCATGTGAAGTTGTTGTTGCTAGGTATCTAATTTGTGCTGATCTCTCCTCCGTCCTCAGGGCTAGTAGCCACTGTGCCAGTCAGGGCCCACAGGGGGGACAGCGGAGCCCGGGATAACCGACAGCAGAGGGGTGCACAGCAGCGGAGGGAGACGCACTGGGTGTGGTCATAGAAGCAATCGGCCGGCTGTAGAGCCAGCCGAACGCTTATATGTAACAGCCGGTAACGGCTTTTTACATTCCCGGCAGGATTTCTGCTTGTGGCGGGCGCGAGCAGAAAAAAAAAATCACATACATGTACATCCACCCAACGGGGAGCATCCACCGTCCACCCGGATTTTGACAATGGGCGGGGAACAAGGGGTTAAAAGCCCCACATCTTTTTGGTTTTGTTGTTGGCTACTTTACAACACTCACAAGGATCATGGGGAACATAAATAGCCACCCTCCAGAAGGAAGGACAGTGTCAGTACCAATTCAGAGATGATTTGAGGATCTACCGCCGAGTGATACACAAATTAGATACATTTTTGTTAATAGTTAAGGTACTTGAATGCATTTTTAAGATTTAACTCCTGAGTTTAGTGTCACTGAATAGAACTCTGTAATAAAATCACTGTTCTCAATCAGCTAATAAAGTAAAAGACAGTTTTTTAAACAACCCAAAGCAGTATAAATTATTATTGTAACTACTATATGAGAAAACTGCTGCATTATAGATACAAATAAACTTGTTCCACCCTCCTAAAATATGCTCACCACCAATGAAAAATCTTTATGTTATAGCAGGCTCTATTAGGTCGTGGCGTGTATGGTTGCCCTAGCAACCAACTGTTTTTCTTTGTTGTACTTTCCTCATGCTCAGTCGAACTTTATAAATCTAATGCTGTTTTAACTCCAGAGTAAAACATGGCTGGGAATATATGGTGTCACAGCTTCAGCCAGTTCTGTTTTTAGTTTCCTGACAGGCCCACAAGAAACCTGCAACGTTTCCTAGGCAACCATTCCTCCTAGCATCTGTCTCTCACCACCTCAGTGTCTTGTGTGCTCTATCTCTCACTCTGACAAGAGCCCAGAGCTGCACATTCCTGTCTTCTTCACTGTAGCAAGAGCAACTATCACTCTGCTATTAATTTCGCCACGTGGCTGGTATTTTAACTACCTGGCTGATAAAAATTAGACTTAGGCCTCATTCACATGGGCCAGTTAGGTCCAACAGGGTAATGCTGTGGCATGCATCTGCAGTTCCAGTTAGAATCACAGGTAGTTCTGGACAGCTGTGTCTGCTCTTGCCTCAGGTGGCATCTCATTGGGGAGTGGCTAGGTGGTGGTGGGGGGCCGCAGTGGGGTGGCAGCCATAGCGTGCCAGGTTGCTAAGAGTTCTTAGCAACGCGTGATGTTCTGTGCAGTGCCGCCCAGCTGTCTGACATCACCAGTTGCCAGGAGCTGAGGGGGATGCCCTGGCTTGCGTCCCACCTTGCTCCTGCAACCAGTGACGTCAGCGAGCTAGGCAGGATGCCAGACAGAGCCACTGACAGCACAGTCTGGCGTTTGCCACCAACCCCTGCCCTCTTCCATCTTCCAACAA
>NW_017306766.1:103645-110682 GCF_000935625.1 Nanorana parkeri | reverse complement strand
CAGAACAACATCACATCATAAACATAAATTTGCATTTCACATGATTGGAAAACTGATGTGTAACTGAAGATTCTCAAAATCATGCTCCATATCTCAGTCTATACAAAGTAAATTCAATATTCTATACAAACTATATTCAAAGTAAATAGGTTCTAATGCACCTCAATGATTGAAAATTTAGTGCATGCTGTGCACATGGTGCTTTATAGGGTCCACCACAGACAGATGTGTTGCGATACCATTCAAAACGAAGTGCACCGCAATGCATCGTCACTTGCATACCACATTGTGCTAATGCTCTCGTCTTTTATATAGTTAATGTGCCATTTTTGTAGAATAAAAGCACATATCCCAACGGACTCCCAAAGTAATCTATTGGGTGCTGGTATGACCAGTGGATGTCACCACATAAATCCAAGCCTGCAAGTAGTCACCAGTACACCAGATCCAACAAGTCAAAACGCCTTGTGAATGTAATGTCTTCCTTATATTGTAAAGCGCTGTGCAAACTGTTGGCGCTATATAAATCCTATATAATAATAATATGCAGAAAACATCAGGGGTGAGATAGAAGATGCCATGTACGCACATGTTAGGCTGTAACAATGCTAATCTTACACTTGTAGCTAGAGATACAGCATAACACAGTGAAATGCAATTATATAGGTATGCAGTGTAACTGAAACAGCAGAAATAAGGAAAATGACACTGGATGTGGCAGCACAGCCACCATGTATTCTTAATATCTAAATAAAGGCATTTTGATACGTTGGACCTGGTGTGCGGGTGACTACTTGCATTCTTGTCGAATAATCTACAGTAAAAACTCCTACCAAGGATGACACATACAGTTACATAAGTTGGACCACAATCCATTCACCAGTCCCTATGGCTTAGCAATGTAAAGGTAACATTTTCTAGAGTTGAAATGAGTTGTACAGCAGACACAACTCTTTTTTGCTGACAACCCTTGTTATGAGGTTTGAATAAGATAGTTGGTTGTCTTTTTATAAATAATTCCCCAAGGGAATAACCTTCTATGCTGGCCACTGCGAACAACTTCAGATTTCAGAGTGTGTTTTGTAAGAATATAATAATCCTCTGAGAACCAGGCTCATTACCATTCTGTACTTCATGTTGCTGTCCAGTTACATTAAGCCATTCAAAAGTATGACACATGCAACAGTACATGGTAATGATTGTTTTGATATTCATACAGCATCATCTTTACATACTTTTAAATTGATTTAGCTTAATAATAACATAGATCATTTATAGTTCTTTTTTTAGATTAGATTTATTAATATATATTAGTGTATTTAAGTAATTCTCTGTGTAGTGTATTTTATGTAATTGTGTAATTTTTTTAAAGTCATTGGCTTTTTCTGTAGCCAGATACCATGTACAATGAAATATAATTCAGTGGTTAGTATCTGTATGAATAGATTATACATTAAATACATTATATTGTAATTTTTCAAGTTTGCTTTATGTGCTTATTTGGTAATATAATGCAAAGAAAAATGAAAATTTGCGTGGAGAGTGTGGAGACCCATAGCACTGAATAGGATTTAATCCATTCAGTTACTCGATGCACAATGAATTTTGTTTGTTGTTTTTTTTTTTGCAGTTTTATTTTTATCATATTGATTATTCCTATAGGGCTCTCCTTTTTAAGCAGGTAGTTTTTCTATCCAACAGTTTTTCCTGATGGGTTCAATTATGCATTAGGCTACATTCACTCCTGCATTCCTACACTTTAGGTTATTTAAAGTTAAATGCAGGAGAAATTACCTGGGGAGTATAAACAAAAGTTATGCTTCTCAGATAATTTATTAAGATGTACCTGCCTTTTTGCGAGTGTAGCCATGTTTACATGTTTTTATACGCATTTGGTCATGTTTAGGATTTCTATTTGAATTCTGGATACACAGAGCTCTATTGTATCAGAACAATATCTACAATTGAATGCACCTACACACAGGTATATGCCCAGTGTAAACTATATCATTAAAACTTGTTATATGTTATATTTTATGTGTTTAGAAATGCCCTCTAATTGCATACAAGTGCGTCGTTTTCAATAGTAGTGTGAATGAGGTCTTTGTGTGTGTGTGTGTGTGTGTGTGTGTGTGTGTTGGAGGGGGGTATATGTCCTGCCTTTAAAATATAATTTGTGCTAAGAAAAATATACTTTCCCATTACAAAATTGTCACCTAAGCTGCATTTGTACTGCATAAATATAATTGCACGATTTCCTGCAATAGTCCTCTACAATGGAGAATATTCATTATTTATTACAGAGCGCCGACAATTTTGCGCAGCACTTTGCGTACTGCACATTCAAATCAGTCCCTGCCCTCAAGGAGCTTACAATCTAAGGTCCCTATCTCACATGCATACATATAAAGCCAATTTATACAGGAACCAATTAACCTACCAGCATGTCTTTGGAGAAACAGGAGTACCCGGAGGAAACGCACTCAAGTACAGGGAGAACATGCACACTTCTTGCACATAGTGACCTGGCTAGGATTCGAATCAGGGACCCTAAGTATAAAACCAGTACAAGCAGTAGAATTTACTAAATTCTTAAAGAGACTCTGTCACTGTCCAAAACAATTCTGAAAAGTCATAATTTGCTCCCTGCAAAAGATGATTACTATTTACCTCTCTGGGGGCCGCTAAGTCAGATCTTTTTTCAGGAGCTGCGAAGAATCTTCAGCATCCAACACACTTTTGAAAGTGTCAGATGCCTGGTCTTCCATGCAATCTGTGGTTCTATTCAATGTCAAGGACTGTGGCATGGACCAGCCATCCAACACCCACCAGTGCTGGTTGTTGTAGATTATGCCTGAGGCCATAGCTATTTAAGACACAATGGTAGGACTCACTGCCCAACTGAGAGACAAAGTGGAACTAAATATAAAAAAATAAAACATTGTGAGCAGGTAGGCTCTTTATTTCAAAAGAGACATATTATGGGGGAATTTATAAAAACTGGAGCAGAGTTTATCTGGAGCAGTTGCTCATAGCAACCAATCAGATTCTCTTTTCAGTTTGTTCAGTTAAGCCTTTCAAATGAAAGAAATAACGGACCTAATTGGTTGACATGGCCAACTGCTCCAGATTCTGTTTGCTCCAGTTTTTTATAAATTGCCCTCCTTGTCTTTACTGCAATAAAACCAACTTATCTTCCTGTTTGCAATCCTCTTTAGAAAGTAAATTTATCTTTGCATGCAACACTTACTCTAACATTCTGGGAGCACAGGGATGAATGAACTTTGGTACATCACCCTCTGCCAGCCAATCAAGACAGCCGAGACCAGGCACCCAAAAGAAGCTAGGGAGGGAGCTAGCAAGCATTGCATAACTGGGGAAGAGGAAGTACTTGCAGACTTTATTTCCGCTTAAGTGTTAAGAGTCTTCTTTTGCAGGGAGCTACTTTTTCACTTTTTTATTGTCACAGAGTCTCTTTAAAGATGTTACGTAAAGTGATTTGAACCCTTGTTTGGTTGAAACATCACGCGCAAGGAAATATTCCATTTTTGAACTCCTTGCACAAAAATTGATGTTTAAAGTGAAGAGACATAGCAGAAAAAAGAGACTAGGCTAAGAAGCTAAATGAACATCTAAGCCAAGGACATCTTTAGCAGAACAAACATTGCATCTGGTCAGATAACAGTTGTTCCATTATGAAACCTACTGTTACATTTGCTCACTCTTGGCAACATATCCACAAAAACTGTAACACGTAGGATTGTTTTCTGAACAATCGTAGTGATAGAACTGCTATCAAATTTGTATCAAGCAATCACATGTGATTGGAAACTTTAGTTTAATGCCAGTGATCAAGGTTCAAACTTTCCAGGACTCAGTCATTCAGTGATTTATACCTCTTTGACTTTTGGTATCTAGTCTCAGATATCTAATCTAAGAATATCAAATTATATTTCATCTCAACAGACAACCAGTAAAGACTTTTTTACTGGATGTGGTCAAGTAAGTAGTATTTCTGCTTAACAATAAAAATCACATTAAGCTGAAATATCAGCTGCCAAGAGTGGATTGTGGTAATGCTAAATTTGCATAAGCAGACCCACTCATCCATAGCACATCTATTATTCTAAAAAGAGCTTAAATGAAAAGCATACTATAGTAATAAGAACTAGTGTATTAAAAAGGTAATTTAGGTTACATTGTTCAGCCTGGGTTGTAGGGTTAATTGGTGCTGGCACTGAGCACAGATTTCTTTCAAGTTAAGGATTCTTCATTGCTGAAAATAACAATGTGGACATTTGGGATCTCCCTTCTTATCAGTTCATCCATAAGTATTTGTTCAAGTGCAATAGACACCACAGCAACCTCATAGGACACAATTAACCTCCATAAGCGTGCTTTGATACCAGAACCCATTGGTATTTTAATTCCCTGAGGAGTTCCTCTTGTGAACCATAAAGCTGTCTATAAAACATAGCAAATTATAATTTGTTAATGTAAATGGATTCTCACCTTATTTATCTTTCTTTTTGTCTAAGCAAAACAGTAAATTATTGTGATATGTGAAAAACAATATTGTGCCGAGCTAATAATCATAGATATCTAATAAATTGAAACATATATAAGTGAGTCACATATATGAGCCTTCAAACAAATGAGGCATAGAAAATATCTACACACAAAAAAGCAATATAGACAATAAAAAGTCTCAAGGAAAAAAACAAAAGCAAACAATGGTGATTGTGCCAAAAAAAAAAAATATCCTTCAGATGATTTGCAGCCAATCTGCATATAACTCTCAGGTAAGGATAATCACACAATGCAGGCAGACCTTCACCTCCACCCAGTGAGTGATGACAACAAGTGAGTGCTCACCTGGGGAGGTAGACCTACAGAGCTAGGTCAAATGCGCTTTTTCCCTTCTTAATGGGGGAGGGAAGCCCATGCACAGAAAAGGCGATAAGGTCTCCTCAGATCACAGGTACCAGTATAAATCCAGGTGGAAAGAGAAAAAGGACAAGGACATAGTCTGTAACGTCCAATAAAAATGCAATTTATTAAATGAAAAATCTCAATTTTTTATTTAATAAATTGAATTTTTATTGGACGTTACGCACTGTCCTTGTCCTTTTTCTCTTTCCACCTGGACTTAGTGCTTGGTAGCAGCTCTTATTTCCACATTACACTTACTGGCGCTGATCACCTTTATTGTAAATTATTGTGATAGATGTAGGATGACCTCTTTAGGCTCCTATGCTGTGATCAGCTTTCAAATGCATTTAAATTAATTTTTAATTGCAGATAAAATAATACCATCATTAAAAAAAAGTGAATGAAAGTTTGGTTCCCTGGATGTTCACTGAACCCAGCAGGAAATCCATGAACCCGAAACATAGCACCTGAACCGCATTAAAGTCTATTGGAGACAAATCCTGGAATTTGTTTCTGAGCTTTTTCAAGCTTTTGTAAAAAAAAAAAAAAAACTAAACAAAAAGATCATGAGTTGCTGGGCATTGCCATTAGGGAAATTTACCAATGCAAAAATACAAAATACTGCTTAGCCGGAAGCATGTTTTATTAATGTGGTTTTAAGGGCAAAATTAAACATGCACTGATGGGAAGGGGGTTTAACACCGCGGATGTCAACTGGTTAAATAACATGCTTGGGAAATTCTTTAAACCTGCACATGAAGTTGCACACCAGTACAAAACAAGGTACCATATGTATATAAAAAACTACCACCACTAAATGATAGCTCCTTCCCCTACCTGCTTCTGCTTGTAACAAGGGCTTGGAGTCCCCTTAAAAAAAATTAGTTTCTTTTCTTGAAGACAGAAGTGGCAGTACTCATTGACAGCCGATTGGCTACATTCACCCCAAAAGTTTCCAAGCAGCTCTACAGAACTAGCCAAAATGTGCACAGTGGCCAGCTTAACACTTCTGGGTGCGTTGATCTCTGTAGTTTATTCCATGGACCACCACATAACTACAGGACACAACAGTAATACAACAATAATAACTAGATCAAGAGATTCTTCACCAAGACATGAGCCAAACTAAGGTAGCATATACAATATGATTGCACTCCTGATGAAGGGAGTGCAGTACTAATAAAATGTGACAGCTAATGACCTCTGGCACATCCTCCCTTCAGAGACAAATACTTTAAATATGAGCAACAAACATTTGGCAGAGGTTTTAATGGCTCCTTTTTTTATTAAACACATTTGTTGTATGTGTTTGTATTGGAGAGATCTTCCCTCACTTCCTGTCTTGGTGACCACTAGGAAGGGGGACTGGAAGTAAGGGGCAATGCTCCCCTGCAAGAACATAGATAGATGTATAAACATAACACAGTTTCTAACACTTTTCTACTGTGTTTAATCAAAAAATCAAGAAGTTGAAGATACACTTTAATGCAAGAAAAGCAAAACTGTTGCAAACCCTCTACCACTGTGTAGCAGACTCTTTTCTCTCTTGTGCTTTAACTTGCCATAACCAAACTTGTCTGCCACCCAAATCTCTGCTGCAACTTTATTGAAATAATTGATACTTTCAGGTATGAGGAACACGTGCAAGTTCTCCCTGCCTCACAAAATTAATTGATCAGTATCTATGTGAGGGCTTTAGCTTGATTCTTTTTTAAATACACTTTCCTATAGCTTTTAAATCTGTTGTGGCTTCTACTTTCACCATTCAATTAAAGCCTTTTACTTCTGGATTTAAAAAAATAAGTGTTGCAGCAAAAGCCTTAAGCCTACCTAAAAAAAGCCTTTTTTTTCAAGTTGTAATGAATCTGATTAGGGTGCTGCTGCTGTATGTAAGCTAGATGTGATGTCACTCATGCTGTCCATGAAAATCAAACTGTTCTATAACAACATACATAGCTTAAAGACATCTACCAAGTATGTAACTGTCAGCATTGATGTTTTCCAATGTCACCACAAAGTTGTAGTAGCAGGAGGACTTTCTCTTTGCTGTATAATATTTAATTGTATTTGTAATTGTAATAATATTTAATGCCCTCCCCCCCCCC
>NW_017306766.1:96473-103479 GCF_000935625.1 Nanorana parkeri | reverse complement strand
CCCCCCCAGGCTTCAGTGGGATTCTATTTAAAGGACGTCACACGGGACTTGATTAACTTCCCCTACGAATCACACTAGAGCAGATTCACTCATCACTAAGTACATGTTTACATGTCACGCCATATGTACAGTATATATCTGTCTTTTCAACTGTATTTTTTTTGGAAAGAAGTATAGCACAAATACAGTACACTGATTATTAGGTTTGTAATGTGACAATAAAACCTCTGAAACAGGTACATATCGATCTAAAACAGACAAAGTATACTTAAGAAAACCATTAAATCTCACAATGTAAAATTTGAATTGATCACAGCCTTGAAATCCTGCTGCCATAATAAATAGAATTCAGTATGTGCCTCTTCTCTACATTCTATAATCTCTTCATTCTCCAAGGGAATAGTTTTATATGCATTATATACACTTCTGTGTAAAACAGAACCTACTGCACTCAGATATATTATAGGTCTAAATTAAAACTTCTTTCCAAAGAAAATAAAACATATGATAAAAGGACATTTCTAAACACTTTATAGGAAATGTGTGGCATGTTTATGGTTTAAACAACCTTTGTATTTCTATGGAAAATGATTCAAATATGACATTAATAACATGATTATAATATGCCCTACAAAATAAAACTGCCATTAGAAATTATCTGTAAAGTCTTAGCACTCTGACTTCAGCTTTGTCTAGTATATTTTTTAATTCATCAAGCCAAGTGATAAACAAAGCAAGTGAATAAGAGAATTTAATTCATCAAGACAAATGATAAACAAAGCAAGTGAATAAGAGACCATAACATACAGGAGTACAGGTACTCTTAATGACTAGGCCACACAGGGACTCATATATACACACACGTGCACAAACACACACAGACACACAAAGGTTGAACTTGATGGACCTGTGTCTTTATTCAACCTCAAATACTATGTAACTATGAATAGGCCAAGAATTAAACATGTTCACTGGTTTCCTGCCCATAAGAAATATTGAATTCCTTGTCTATTTGATTTCCTGTTCAACACATTTAAATTCAAGTAAAAACGTGTGCATGTCACACCATCATAAAACAGGATGATAACCTATCAATTTAAATACATTGGTGAGGATTTATCAAAACTGGAGCAAACAGAATGTGGAGCATTTGCCCATAGCAACCAATCAGCATCTCTATTCAGGTAAGGTTTGAAAATGAGACAGAGAAACTGATTGGCTTCAGTGCAAATCTGCTCGACATTTTGTCTGCTCTAGTTTTGATAAATTCTCCCCACAATATGTTATGAAGAGGGCCACAATGTGTTATGAAAATACAAACTATAAAATAATGAACAATAATAAAAACATAAAATGTTAAGATTATGATATTAGTAAAAATACTTCCTGGTTCAGGACCCATTTGTCTTGCAGTATCTGATGCCGACTCAGATAGTCTGCCAAGAGGTTGTGGGTACCCTTCAGGTGTACCGCAAACAAGGACGTCAGATTTACTTCCGCCCAGGAAAATATTCCTTTGGCTAGAAGCTGAAGTGGCCAACTCCTTGTGCCCCCTTGCTTGTTCAGATAAACCACCACAGTGATGTTGTCTGACAGAACCAACAGATTGTGTCCCTTCAATGTGTTGTGAAAAAAACTGATCGCATTCGCGACCGCCTTTAACTCTCTCCAATTGGAGGATCTTCTGGACTCTTCTAGAGATCAGCGACCCGGCGCTAGACTTTTCCCGACATGAGCTCCCCATCCCCATGCACTGACATCTGTGGACAAATGTATCGAGGCCTGAAAACTCCACTCCAGACCTGCCTGAAGGAGAGGGTGAATCCTCCACCACCACAGGCATCTCTGTACTGAGGGGGGGAGGGGAAAACAATTGTCTAACCCTTCCTGGGAGCGATTCAAATTCCTCAGAAGGAACTGCTTCAGAGGTCTCTGGTGGAACCGAGCCCACTTTACTGCCGGCAGTCCCATGACCGACGCCACCACTCTTAGTGACACCGGCCGACTCAACTGAAGCCGACTGACTGCCAAGGAGACCTTGACCACCTTCTCCCGAGGAAGGAAAATCTTCTGCTGGTTGGAATCTTAGATGTACCCCTGATAAGTAATTACCTGAGAAGGCTCCAGGTTGGACTTCTGAAGATTCAAAATCCATCCCAGCCCCTGAAGCCAACTCCGGGTCACTGCTAAATCCCTACGGTGCTGACAGGAGGATATTGTCTAAGTAAGGAATTATATTTATCCCTTGTAATCGTAACGGAACCAGGGCCTCCGCCAACTCCTTTGAAAAAATTTGAGGCACTGAAGAGAAACCAAATGGCAGAGCCCTGAACTGGAAGTGGTGAACAGTTGGACCCATCCTTACCGCCAGTCTCAGGAACTGCTGGAAAGCTGGGTGTATCGGGATGTGGAGATAAGCATCTCTCAGATCCAGAGACGCCAAGTATGCACCTGGCTGCAGGATGTTTTTTTATAGAAAAGATTGACTCCATCCTGAACCTGTTGTACTTTATGACCACCTTCAGGGGCTTCAAATTTAGTATCAATCGATACTGGCCAGAGGGTTTTAATACAAAAAAAACGTGAGAGTAAAACTCCCTTCGTTCTTTCAGAGCCGGAACTCTGGAAATGACTCTCTTGTCCACTAGATCTCCCAGCAAAAGTGACAACGCTCTTGCTTTTTCTTCCTGACACGGGAGGGGCATGACTAGAAACCTTGTGGGAGGTACACCGCTGAACTCCAGCTTGTAACCCTCCCTGATCAGGCTTAATATGAACTGGTTGGAGGTAATCTTCGACCACTGAGGGAAGAATTCCTCCAATCTTCCTCCCACTGGAAGAAGACAGTCATTGGGGCTTTGGCTGAGGCTGAGAGGGTGTGTTAAACAGAATCCCCCCTCTTCCTCTACCTTTCTGACCTGTCCAATGTTTCTTGGGTTTATCCCCTTTATTTTCCAGAGACCTACCCTTCTGGTTCCAAAAAAATTTCCAAAAAGGCTTTTTCTTCTTTTCAGGAAAAGCCTTCTTGTCAGCCGTTCTCTCTAGAATATTCTCTAACTCTGCCCCAAAAAGCAAGTCACCTGAAAAGGGGAGATTACATAACCGCAGCTTTGAGGCGGCATCTCCCTCCCATGCTTTTAACCACAGGGCCCTGCGGGAAGAGTTAATAAGAGCTGATGATCTGGCAGTCATGCGTACCGATTCTGCTGAGGCGTCTGCGATATAACTTACCGCCCTGAAGAGCATAGGCAGTGACTCCAAGAGCTGTGCCCTCAGGGTACCTGCCAGCAGATGCGTTCTAAATTGCGAGAGCCAAAACTCCAAGTTCCTGGCGATGCATGTGGTAGCCAGAGCATGTTTAAGGTTCATGGAAGAAGAGTCCCATGCTCTTTTCAAAAGAACCTCAATCTTCTTATCCATGGTGTCCCGTAAAACTCCCATGTCCTCGAGGGTTAAGTCAGATTTTCTTACAAACCTTAGCTAACGGAGCATCCAGCTTTGGAGATTTATTCCACACCAAGACTGGATCTTCATCAAAAGGAAGGCTCCGCTTGAGATTTCCTGACTTCAGAGGCTTTCTCTCAGGCTCAGCCCACTCCTTGAGAATAGTCTCTGACAAAACCTTATGTACCGGGAAGCATTTAGTCTTTTTAAGCTGCAAACCCTGATACATAAGGTCGTGCCTGGATGACTGTACTTGCTCTTCCTGGATCTCTAACGTGCTATAGATTGCAGTCAGTAATTCATCCACATCCTCTAAGGATAATTTATACCTGAAAGGTACATCGTCTACGACACTCTCTTCCTCTGATGACGAACCACCATGAGAAGGACCAGGCTCACTAAGATCCTCCTGCTCAGATAGCCGTAAGGATCCTGACGGCCCACCCTGAGTAGAAAAGACAGGAGCAGAAAAAGGCACAGGGGTTTCCAAAAAAATTTCCAAAAAGGCTTTTTCTTCTTTTCAGGAAAAGCCTTCTTGTCAGCCGTTCTCTCTAGAATATTCTCTAACTCTGCCCCAAAAAGCAAGTCACCTGAAAAGGGGAGATTACATAACCGCAGCTTTGAGGCGGCATCTCCCTCCCATGCTTTTAACCACAGGGCCCTGCGGGAAGAGTTAATAAGAGCTGATGATCTGGCAGTCATGCGTACCGATTCTGCTGAGGCGTCTGCGATATAACTTACCGCCCTGAAGAGCATAGGCAGTGACTCCAAGAGCTGTGCCCTCAGGGTACCTGCCAGCAGATGCGTTCTAAATTGCGAGAGCCAAAACTCCAAGTTCCTGGCGATGCATGTGGTAGCCAGAGCATGTTTAAGGTTCATGGAAGAAGAGTCCCATGCTCTTTTCAAAAGAACCTCAATCTTCTTATCCATGGTGTCCCGTAAAACTCCCATGTCCTCGAGGGTTAAGTCAGATTTTCTTACAAACCTTAGCTAACGGAGCATCCAGCTTTGGAGATTTATTCCACACCAAGACTGGATCTTCATCAAAAGGAAGGCTCCGCTTGAGATTTCCTGACTTCAGAGGCTTTCTCTCAGGCTCAGCCCACTCCTTGAGAATAGTCTCTGACAAAACCTTATGTACCGGGAAGCATTTAGTCTTTTTAAGCTGCAAACCCTGATACATAAGGTCGTGCCTGGATGACTGTACTTGCTCTTCCTGGATCTCTAACGTGCTATAGATTGCAGTCAGTAATTCATCCACATCCTCTAAGGATAATTTATACCTGAAAGGTACATCGTCTACGACACTCTCTTCCTCTGATGACGAACCACCATGAGAAGGACCAGGCTCACTAAGATCCTCCTGCTCAGATAGCCGTAAGGATCCTGACGGCCCACCCTGAGTAGAAAAGACAGGAGCAAAAAAAAGGCACAGGGGTAGAAGCAGCTGTGGGAACTGGAGCCTGGAGCCCCTCTAAAACCGACCGGAAGGAATAAAATGTAGCAGATAACTCTTCCTTAACTGAAGTTAGCAGGTTGCTACTGGCTGCAGCAGACTCCTCCCTAAGAAGACCCTTAATGCACTACTGACATAGGGCCTTAACATAACCGGAGCTCAACTTTACCGCACAAACTGCACACTTTTTCTTTGGGGCCACCTTCGTTTTTTCTTTAGTCTGAAAGAAACCAAGGAGCCATTTAACTACTGTCCCTCCCTCAAAAAAGGGTTAGAGTGACCCTCAACACCAAAGCATCCAACACCAAGGGACCCCAGGTGGAGGAAAATACATTTCAGAGGTAACAGGGAGGTAAGACAGTACACATCTTCCGTACCTGAGCCGTGCTGGTGCTTGGAAGACCGGAATCCGCTGTCATTGCAAGCTGCAAAGTTAACCCAGGATCCATGTCAGCAGAGTCCTTAAAAGAAGCCTGCCAGCGTTTCTTCTCAGTCACTACTGAGATCCACGCTGTATTTAGCACTGCCCGAGCCCTCCCCTTCCTCCTGCGCTGAAAACGAGGCTTGGAAAGCACAAAGCCCGGCGCCCGGAAATGATGTCACCCGCGCCGGAAGTTACGTACGCGACCACCCGGTCTGGCCGTGGAACACTTTCCCGAGGCCCTGAGAACCGGACAGACCACCGATTCCCCTGACCTAGCCATGGGGGTTTTGTCCTCCCGGTCCTGGCCCGCACTGGGCACTGAAGGGGGAAAGGAAGCCAGCCTCATCTCCTGCAGCGCTAGGAGAATCCCTGGGGCGCCAACAGGTAGTACCAATTTTTTTGGGGGGGAGGAAAGAAGATAATATGGAACTCAAAGTGAATGGATGGAGACAATGAACTAATACTGAAAAGAATGTGAACAAAAATCATCAAGTAAGAGGATCAGGTATAATAATTAATATTATAACACAATGTGTGGGATGGACATAGCACTGTTGATATGAGTTCAGGGATGCCCATGTCATGAGGAATTATAATGAGGGCAAAGCTGCACATAGTGAGTTCTATATAGATGATGACAATACATGCACGGCAGTAGTAGAAAAAGTTAGTAATTCAATAAGTTAAATAAGCGCTAATTCTAAGGTGAAAGAGACCATAGGAAATGAAAGCCTCACACATTACTGAACATAAACTACAACAGTATGAAGCTAGCTGCTTTAAATGCAGTATAGTTATATACTGCATATACTAATATGCAGTATATCACTAATAATATAAAATATATATTACTATATAAATGTAGGGGTTTTCATTTATATATATATTTGGGGATATTAGCACATATGGTGAGTGCTTAAGGATGCAGGCCACTCGCAATATCTTCTGTTTAAGAGCCTGGTAGCCCACTTTTATTCAAACAAAAGTTCATACATCCACCTTGGATACCCTTGCAGGGGTTGTTCAGTACAACATCCATGCACTGCTTGCAACATAACACAAGTATAGCTTCCTGGATTGCACTTTAAACATTATCATTTCTGACCCACCAGTCCTCTCTGTAGTGCTGTCCTGCATTTGTACTGGCAGCCCCTCATGCTTAAGGCCCTCCTAGCCTCACCAGTTCTCACCAGCCTCCCTGGCTGTCTTTATGTGCCTCCAGCACACACACAGCTCCTGACTCCACTTTGACTTCTGGGGAGTCCTCCTGACTCCTGAACATGGTCTGTTCTTGTTTCCCAGCTGGAGCTCACCTGACTCCTCTCTAACTTCTGGGGGAGTCCTCCTGAACACTGTCCGTTCCTATTTCCCAGCAGGAGGTCATCTGACTCCTCTCTAACTTCTGGGGGAGTCCTCCTAACTCCTGAATACGGTCTGTTCCTATTTCCCATTCCCTTAGCAAGCATCCTTTTTTTAAGGGCTGTTCACACTTGTGTAATCATCGGGTGCTGGTTACTGCTAAACCCTGGACCTAGGACTGGAACATAATCCCCCCATGCAGAACATAATCCAGACAAACCCTTGCCTCCTGACACCTCCCATCTGGCTGAGAGTCCTGGGTGATCATAACAGCCAATTCTACAGTGGGATTGCCACACAATATCACTATGATATATATATAT
>NW_017306766.1:73893-96409 GCF_000935625.1 Nanorana parkeri | reverse complement strand
TATATATATATAGGTGAAACTCGAATAATTAGAATATCGTGCAAAGTTCATTTATTTCACTAATGCAACTTAAAAGGTGAAACTAATATATGAGATAGACTCATTACATGCAAAGCAAGATAGTTCAAGCCGTGATTTGTCATAATTGTGATGATTATGGCTTACAGCTCATGAAAACCCCAAGAACCCCAAATCCACAACCTCAAACAAGTAGATTATTACATGCAATCAATAAAACAAGGATTGTACATAGAACAATATCGGACCTCTGAAAAGTACAAGCATGCATATGTACTCAGTACTTGGTTTGGGCCCCTTTTGCAGCAATTACTGCAATTACTTTTGCACGATATTCTAATTATTCGAGTTTCACCTGTATATACTGTATATACATTTAAACGTATGGGGGTAAATGTTAAAAAAGAAAATATCTCTAAACTGTGTTCCTATTAAAGTAAGAATTATTATTTTATTGTATTATATTTACTATTAGTAAATCATATAAAACAAAATGTAGATGTTCCATTATGATTTCATAGTAACTCTTTTAAGTAGTAATAATTTTAAAGTTCTATTACATTAATTCATATGTACAAACTTAATTGTCTTATTATGTAATTTAAGTTATGAATAAAATTGGAATTAATAAATAAATTAATTAATGATTAGCTGGCTGGCTGTTTTGATTAAAGGTTAGGTAGTTGATGGTTAGGTGATGGTTCAATAACATATGTACAAGGATATAGCATAAACTGTAACAGTTGGCATATAGTTTAATAAATTAATTAAATAATATGTTACAACAAGGAGAAACATTATTATGCGGCGGATCATAGCAAAGGGAGAGAGGATTCCATGAGCGGACCGGTGAGGGATTAATTCATTATAATGGTTCGTATGAGGTATCCATGATGATGAAAAAGGATTGCATAATACATAAAATGATTAGATATTTTTTTATGGAGAATTAGGTCACAAGAATAGACATGATTAAGTATAGTTTTTGTCTATTGGGTTACAGTATGTAATAAGGTTTGTGCCCTGGCAGCAAGCATATGGAGCTTTACCTTTACATACATGAGTAAAGTTAAATCCATACACATGCATATGGCACATGCTCTGGGTGCCACTTAAAGAGGGGGCACCGCTCAATGGGTCAGTGAACTTTCACAGAGAGACAGCAGACTGCCACTATCATTATTCAAATTTTTTTCCCTTTTCCCTCTCCTTGGGCAATTTTTCTCTTTTTTCCTTTTTTTCTCCCCCCCAATGCTCTCCCATACACATCTCCCCATCTGGCTCTTAGCAACTGGGGATGCTCTGGCAGGTGTCCAGCCCGACTCCTAGCAACCAGTGATGTCAGCTGGGTGGAACACCAGCCAGAGAGTTGGATTCCCCTTTGGAGGTCACCTGGGGGGGAACCATCATCTTTCTCTGTGAAAGGGACATCTGCCATGCTGTATTTGAAGACTAACTCCAGGCAATTCTAAAAAAATTACATTTGCCCCCAAGCTTCCTTAACCTCTTGCTGTCCGCCCGTTGAGAAAAAACGGCAAGCCGCAAATGTGAGTCTGCCGTCCGTCCGTTTTTTCTCAACGGGCGGACGGCAAGAGGTTAAAGGATTTTGTCAGAAGATTAGAGGTCACCTGGGGGGGGGGAAACCATCATCTTCCTCTGTGAAAGGGACTTCTGCCATGCTGTATTTGAAGACTAACGCCAGGCAATGCTAAAAAAAATTACATTTGCCCCCAGCATCCTTAAAAGATAAAAAATTTATTGTTCATTTTTTGTTATGTCGATATAACACATTCACACATAGCGTTGCTTCAATGCACTACGTTTTTCCACGCATTATGCATCCAAATGGTCAGAAATGAACTGAAAGGTGTTAGGAAACTCAAAAAAAAGTGTGGGGTCCCCCCCAAAATTCATACCAGACCATAAATGGGTGGAGTGCTGTAAAAAAGATCGTAGTTTTGTGATGTATCTCTGTAAGAGGGGTCTATAAATTGTGATAGATTTGTGGTTAAGGAATTAAATCGTATTATGATTGGCCTGCCCTGGAGGTGAGATAAGGATTTATTATTTTTTGGTCAGTGATAAAATACAGGTTATTTGTTTGCCAACTGGCAGGTAAGTGCGCTGGCTACATGCATCTTGCTTTAAAAAGTTAATTAGTTATTGCTGACTAGACTCACTGGAGGTCCTCAGCTGCCTTTTAGCTGTGCTGGGCTTTTCGTGTCTCTGCATATTTTATGTTGTAGGCCAGCTAGCAGGTGTGCTGGGGATTCTTTTTGTTTTGTATTGCATATTTTAGGAGACATCAGCTACCTCCAGGCATACCAGGCATTTAACCCTTTTATTAATCCTTTGTATATCCCAAGATGCAAGCTCTGTTACATTAGAGTTAGTCCGGCCATACACGGTTTGACGTTTGACCATTTCTTTCTGAATTTTCTGAAGTTTGATTCATGGGTGGCCCTGTCAGCAGGGGCGTATTTGCCACGGGGGAAAACAAGGCGTTTGCCTTGGGCTGCACTCCCCAGGGGGGCGGCGAAAATGCGGCAGCCTCGGCTGCCTCATGAAGTAACAGGGGAATAGGAGACCAAGAGGATGCAGCGAGGGGATGGTGAGCCGGAGGCGGCGTGGGACGGTGAGCAGGAGGCAGCAAGGGACATGAGCCGCAGGCGGCGGGGGACGGTGAGCAGGAGGTAGCAAGGGACGTCAGTAGAAGGGGACAGGTCCGGTACGGTGAGGAGGAGGCAGCAAGGGACATCAGTAGAAGGGGACAGGCTCGGGACGGTGAGGATGAGGCGGGTCCGGGACGGGTCCCCGCATTCCTAAGTGCTGGTCGGGCGGCAGAGAAGTCCCTGTTCTATCAAAGTTTGTGACTATTTTAGAATGTGTGACCTGTCATGTGGTCACACATTTTAACGTAATCTCGCCCAGTTTTTTGGCGGTGGAATGTGTGACCACCCAAGCATTGGTGGAGTCAAGCATTGGTGGAGTCAAGCATTGGTGGAGTCTATGGTGGGCTCTGCGGGGTCTATGGTGGGATCTGCAGCCTAAGACCCTGCACAGCCCACCATAGACCCCGTAGAGCCCACCACAGATCCTTCAAAGCCCACCTGAGACCCCAGCTTTCCTGCTAAACTAATAGCAGAATATGTCTAAAGCTGGATACAGCTTATGCAAAAAACAGGAAGGGGTGCGGCAAATTTAGTGGGGCCGGGCAAATTTAGTGGGGGGGGTGCGCCTGAGTTTCGGCTTGCCTAGGGTAGCCCCAAACCAAAATACACCACTGCCTGTCAGCACCACTTAGCTCAAATAAAATCTATTGAAACATTGACTTTTACTATAATAGGCATTTGCCAAAGGAGCCAGGAAAATTGTTGGCTGAACAGTGAGTGCAGTCAATGAGCAGCAGTCACGGTTCAGCTGTACTGACAGCTATGGGTGCTGGATGTCAGAATACAATATCCATCAGGTGGAAACAAAAAATCAATTCTATAGAAAGGACATTTACAAGCCGTCAGTGTCCTTTATGATGTATTGCAATGCAAATTTTAGTGCACCCCAATGTACATTTATAGTATGCTGGAATGCGATGGTATGCAGGCGATGGTATGCAGACCCTCGCCTCAGAGGAAGTCAATAGTGATGAAATGCATCAGGTGGGCGGATCTATGCGAGCATTACGATCATAGAGACAGGAGCTCCAGTGGACACAATCCATACGCAATTGCCGTATTTTAATTGTAAGTGCATTTTAATCGTTTTAAATAAATTTATTCTGACATACTACACTATGGGAAGCCTTTTTTTCTCTCTCTGAGCACAAGAGCAGGTGGAAGATGGAGGAATAGTTTTACACGATTTTGGAAAGATAAGCCATAGTTGGGAGGAATCTACCCCAATTTATTGTCAGATTAAAAACAAAGGAGAGGATTTGGTTCTATATAGATCAGCAAAGCGCTAATTGTTCATCTGAAATATGGTGAGCAATAGGAGTCGGTGAGTGCGGCCAGATCTTATCTTTGAGCACGGTGGAGACTGGAGAGCACTGATTCACTAATTGTTTTTGCATTCACGGACGTTGGTGTTGATTATAAAAGCAAGAAGATATATCCTCACATACAAGGACTTTATTGTATCCAGAAGTAATGGACTTCACACATGGTTATGCAGATTAGGTGGGAGTTATACATCACTTGTGAGATTCAACACAGGAGTTTCTATATGTACACATGTTAGCACGTTTGTTTTTTTTGTGTGTTTTTTTTTACTATCATTAGCACAGGCATTGTGCAACACAGGTGTTGTGCATGACACAAAATTGTGTATCCCTTTGTGACAATTTCACAGTTTATACCATTTTTTTCACATTTTAGGAATATAATTTTTGAGTTTGAAGCGCAGTGCTATTTTCTTTTTTCCTATTTTGGGTGTACTCACCTATTAAGCACAGCTGCTCTTAGAGTGTTTTTGATTCCTAGCGCAGTTTCTTTCTATCTAAAAATAACAGAATGAAGACTTGTTCTAGCAAAGGCTGGGCATAAAAAAAAAATACAGGTCGAACACCAAAAGATAAGAAAAAATTATATCATGGCCATGGATTACAACACTGCCACTTATTAGCACACTACAGAGGTACATGTACCTTTGTGGTGTGCCAGTGAGTGGCACGCTCCCTTGCATCCAACATTACCACTACAGTAGAAATCAAACATGTTAACCTCTGTACTTACCTAGAGATGAGGCAGGATTTGGGAAGCTGATGAAACTGGTGCCCTCAGTAATGCTTGCTGTTGTGCCTTGATGGAACCTAAAAAAAAAAAAAAGATGCATTTCTGAAGCGGAATCTTCTTTGTGCCACTGAGCCACGTGTAGCTTAGTAGCACATTGCAAGGAACACTGCCACTTATTAACACACTACAGAGGTACATGTACCTTTGTGGTGTGCTAGTGAGTGGCACGCTCCCTTGCATCCAACAACATTACCACTACAGTAGAAATCAATCAAACATGTCAACCTCGGTACTTACCTCGAGATGAAGCAGACATCAATCATGGTAGACATCAGTAGACATCAATCAAATGGGGATGGGCTGTGCAGCGTCCACTCCAAGTCATCTACAAGTGGTGGTCCCTAAGTGGTCTTTAAAGAGGGCTATGCGGCTCCTAAGGGCAGATCCAGCTTTCTAATTACCTCAGACATAGGGGAGGTGCTGGCTAGGGCCCTGAGAGGCCGCAGTGAGCGGCCGTCTAACATGCTCTCCTGTGTCTGAGGTAATGGCGCCAATGCTAGAGCGCGCGCGCCATACATACCTCGTCAGTCGTTGACGTCACTGCGTCTGTGAGGCTCCTCTTCTCGTCAATGCACTTGCGCGCCAGTAGATGACCGTGTCTCCGGAACTTTTTTCTGCGCCTGTGTGCCCATCAGTGAATTGTAAAGCGGTACTGCGGACCTGAGCTCATGTACTAGCAGAAACGGCCCTGCGTGCCCGCTCTGGCATGCGTGCCATAGGTTCGCCACCGCTGCCCTAGGAAAAAACAAGCAGGTAACCCTTGCCGTGTGTGTGTGGTGGTGGTGGTGAGGATAGCCCCACTGCAGGGGGTTAATACAAATTGTAACTGGTTAAACTATGAATGGGAACTTGACTTATACATGTAACACCAATTATTCCGAATACATAAGGACATGTTTACAACCTTAATGTAGTGGCCCAAAAAGGTTTTATCTTTTTTAATATGTGCTATGTTTTGCCTGAAATGACCTTTAACTGTGTTACTAGTATGCCATTTACCTGAATGTTATGTTTTATTTACCTTTTTCATTTCTACAGACACATTAGAAAATGGGCATATTTTAATAATAAATGTTTAGTGTAGGAAGCCAGAGAACAGTTGTGAAAAAGATATAGTAACAAGTTCAATAAGCAGTGTTGCTCTGTTGACACTTTGAAACTCCTGTAATAAATCTGTTTGTCAGAACAATTACCTAGCACGAAAGTGTTTTCTTCTGCCTGCTTCTGAATTATGTTGAATGTTGCATAGTAAGCAGGAAACAAACAAAGATGAAAAAAAAATGAACTTGAAGTGGAAGTCCAGGCATATATTTTTTTCATCTGTAGCAATCTTACCACTAATCAGGGTGCCTTAGTTTTTATATTTTTCGGCGCCCTTTTGTGAATAGACCTGATATAGATCTTTGTCCTGTGCTATAATGGTGGCAGTGATTCTTCCACTTCCACTGCCACTACAGCTCACAGTGCCATCAGCATATCTTTCCTTGTATGCACCGATTGACAGTTTAGTACTAGGGTCATGTCTCACAAGGCAGATCTTCCTCGTAGTGTCAAGTAATTACATCACATGTAACTAACGTATGCCTTTGCAGCAATCCTTCTTCCTAGGTTGCATCTTGAAATAAAAGCAGGACCATGGCCATGACTTGGTTTTAGAAGATTATTTTATGTTACTTTCACAATTTGCTTTATGAAATTTTTTAATGCATGTACTGTTTTTTTTTTCAACTGAACTATGTGCTTTGATTAGCGTTTTATACATTTGATACATGAAGTGATACTTACTGGAAATTAGAAAAAGTTAGTATTTCATAAAGAAATTAATGGTTGAATCACTAAGGGGTGTTTTTTAGAGGTGCACCGAAATAGAAATGTTAAAACTGAAACGAAATAAAAAACAATTGTCAGGCTGAAACCAATACCGAACATGTTTATTTTTATTTTTCCAATTTTTTTTCAATATTTTATGTTTCATAAACTTTTAATTTTTTTATATTTATTTATTAATTAATTTTTATTTTTTACATTACTTTTAGGGGCTTTGGGGAAATATTGGGGGTCTAAACAGACCCCTGATATTTCCCTTTTAAAATAGAAAAAGAGAGTTAGGACACAAAGTCCTCTATCTCTTTTTCTGTGTCCCCTGTTATCAATGAACAGGAATCCTCTACTTCCTAATCCTCTAGGACATGGTATGTTTACTTTAACTACAACTATGAATGAACAGGAGGTGATGTAGATCATTCCCATTCATTCATAATTGAGGCTATAGTTAACATACCTTGTCCTCAATTATGTACAAACACTCATCGATCGCTGATCGCTGAGTGTTGGTACCTTGCTCTCCTCTCTGACACGCTGTTACAGGAGGCTGGTCGAGCGCTGTAGGAGGGGAGCTCAGCCTCCTGTGACAGCGCGGCCTGACGCCGGACGCTCACAGCACTCTCCTCCTGCAGGGCTCGGCCGGCTGTCACACTTTCTCTCCTCCCCGCTGGGACACAGAGCAGTGCCCAGTGTGGAGGAGAGAAAGCAGGGATGTGCCGATGTATCGGCAGAAAAATGGCACTTTCGGCATTATGCCAAGAGTGCCATTTTCGGCCAATATGTTTCGGCGACCGATATATCGGTGCATCCCTAGTGTTTTTATAAATTTGCAGAACCATTCGTCCTGCGAAACTCCATCTGCATTTGTTCTGTGCAAATGAAGTCAAATGAACGTTATTAGCAGATTTTCTTTCCAAGTCAAATGTAATATTGGGAAAATACCACATTATGGTCACTAGATGAAGCTGAGGAGTATTTATTTCCTATGCTCCTCAGTTCCATCTAGTGGTCAAACTGCTGTATTTTTCGGATACCTCATTCAGATGGAAAGAATATATATTAATAACATATGCTTTTGCCTTCATTAGCACAGAACAAATGTGCACAGAGTTTCTCAGGACAAATAACTCAAATGCAAATGTGTTATACATATACCTCACAAAGCTGTCAGTTTGATCTGAACCGGGTTATTATCTACATGGGATTTGTGTGGGTTTTTATTGAGGTGCTTTAGATGTCTCCCAGTATTTACCTTAATGGTAAATAAATTGGCATTTGACTAAAGTGGCTTGAGTGTAATCTAGCATACTTCTCATTCTTTCAAAACAGAAAATAAGGACTACTATTAGGTCTAAACATTTTAGGCATACTTTCTGTTCTCCCCCCCCTCATCTAAGAATTGAAAATGTAATCTCTGTAATTTACAATCTCAGAAGCGTTGGCAGACAATGATTCAATCCGGATGACACCTTGAAGATCGTTCAGAAGTTTAATCCACACTGTGTAGATCTTAAAACAGCAAACAGGATAGGTCAAAAGATCATAATGTGATCCACTCAGCAAAGGATATGTGGCTGAGATGCCTGAATCATAATGAAGAAGGGTGGAGCTATCTTCACAGAAGAATACCTTAGAGATAGGGAAGGGTGGAGAGAAATACCAAAGACAGATAAACCACAAACCCTTTTTAAGTTGATTGACGAACAGAGCGCCACCTCTCTCCTTTTTCTCTATCCTCTTTCTCCTCTCTTTTCTACTCTACTTGCTCTATTTTCTTGGTCTTCAGTTAATTTTTGACCATATTTTTCTTTAGCTTACATCAAACAAATATTTTCTATATGTTATACCCAATAGTATTTTCATCTCATTATTTTTGTACACACCGTACATTAGTCTTTGTGTACTATGTCTTAATGTTTACAAACTTGTTGTACAATCCTTGTCTGTATTGTATTTAACCCCTTCGTGACGGGAGACGTACACTGTACGTCCAGCCACAAAGGGACCAAATGACTCGTCACGTACACTGTACATGACGAGTTATTTGCTGCACTAGAAGGCTGCTAACCGCTGAGAATCAGCGGTTACCTTTCAGTAATGGATGTCTAACTATCTAGAGATCCATTACTGAAAGGGTTAACCTTTTTCAGACACCCGATACCTTAATATCGGGTGTCTGAGAGTCACAGCAAAGCGGACACACATGTCGGCTTTTGCCGGCATTCTGACAGCTCGTATAGATCGAAAGATATCTCTCTCAAGCTATACTGGCTTTTTTTTTTTTTATCTTTTGACTTTCAAGAATAGATACAAAATGTTATGTATTAGACACATAATGTATCTATTCTTGAAAGTAGAATGTTTAAGTTTTCTGAAACATTCACTGACAGCTGAATCCTGAACTGCTGCAGGATCAGTGTCACTAACTTATTATCGGCTGTTCTGAAGTTTGAAGCAGCCTGATAATAAAAAAAATGTATTAATTTATCAAGCAGTAATAGTGAGATTAATTCACAATGACTGCCTGATATAATTAAATAAATAAAATTTGTCAGTATAAAAAAAGTGAAAAGTGTAAATAAATAAAAAAAAATAGTGAAAAGTGTAAAAAAAATTAAAAATAAGGGACAAATAAATGAATGTATGTATTGCATTTTTTTTAGCTGTGCTGGTTTTGTTAAAAAAAAATACTACAAATCAAAACTGGGAAAAAAAGTTTTTTTTTACGTTTTTTCCTCTTTTTTTAATTTGTATTTGTCCTAAGTGAGGCGTTAGACACACATATGTGATATAAATATATAGCCCTATCTGTCCTCTAAAAAACAATATATAATATGTGTGGGTGCACTTTGTAAGAAAGTATATTACTGACGTGGAAGAATCACACAGCAAAAATTTCAAAAGTGTGTCAGTCATTTACAAACAGAAACCAAAAACAAGCTCAGTCATGAAGGGGTTAATGTTGCATTCTCAGTTGTTTGATCCTGTTAATTCTAAAAAAAAATTGAAACTAAAAAAGTGCCCCATCCCTGGTCGTACTTTATATACTTTTGGAATGAAAAAAAAGGAGAGTCAGTAGGTCCCAACTTAGCTATTCGATTTTTTTTTTAACAAGACAATTTGGGGTACTGTTTTTTCCTATTTCATGGGTGCACATTCTTAAGCTTGGCATGTTTGACATATTTTATATTTTTATATATTGTTTTATATTTACTCGGCACAACCTTATCTATCATATTTTGCAAAATTAAATATTATATATTGTGCTTTTGTGTGCTAAAATTTACTTTAGTGTATTATTTACTATAATTTTAGGTTTGATAAAGACTTATGCTAATATCATGTGACATAAAAATCTACAACTGCCACCATTTTATTCGAAAGGGACTCTGTATAACCCCTGGGGGTTTTAAGTAATTTCCAGGCCTAAAATGTGGATTAGAACATCTGTGCAAAAAAATGTAAGAAAACGGCTCTGGCAGAGAAATGGTTAAAGGGTCTGTTTATAAATATTTTCTTGACTAATAATTTTTGTGAGTAGTAGAGTCCAAAGAAGCATTGTTCTTTCAAGAGTGGCAATCGTGAACTGTGGTAGGGATAACCTTGATCTTTACTTCTCAGAAATAATATTCGTGGAAAATTGTGACTAAACAAGGCAGTATGTCCATGTGGTACATGTCACTGAGAATTGAAGACATCTAAAGTATTTTCTTATTAAAATATTTCTCTACATTTTTCTAATGGATTCTAAATACTTCTAAGATTTTCCATGACAACTGTATGTTACATTCATAACAGGGGACTCTTTTTGATGAATTGTGTGTCACTATCTGAAAGAGAAGTTATTATCACTCCTATTGTATAAAGTATATCAATTATACCTGCTCATCCTTGTAGAAATAAAGGTCAATAAATCACTATTTCACATGCACATGCTCTATTTTATATGAAAGTCAGTGCTTAACTACATGCTTTGGGTTACTAGTTGATTGAATAGATAAGCAGTGCTGTACAGAGTGGAAGATCTTTCCCCAATAATGACAGGTGATGGGAGACTCACTTGTCCTTATCTCACAGGACACAGAGCAGTCGGGGCAACAGGAGATGCAATTGGGGAAACAGCTTATGGCCTATGAAGGCAGGAGGCCCAATAACCGGTGTTTCCCTTTATTTTCTAGTTTTGTGCTCACATTACATTGTGTACAGAATAACTTTTATCTGTCCTTCACATATCTTTTTATTAGAAAATCTGCCAAGGTACTGTTTGTGAACAGTTTTGTTAATCTTGCTCAAAATCCACAAACTTTGCATTGAACCCTATTGAGGTCTATGGAGATGCACTCTTGTTTTTCAGTTCTGGCTCTGGCCATTTGTAGGGCTAATAAGCATGCCAATGTCAAACAAAAGGCATAAAACAATGGGCACTGCCACGGGGGAACATGTATCAATGTCAAAACAAAAAATTAAAAACAGTGGGGTCTATTCACTAAGCTGCCGAAGGATCTAGCCGTAGCTTTGGCTGATCCTTCGGCTAGCATCGTCCCCAGGACCCCTTCGGTTCAGTGGAAACAAAGGGTGGCTGTACGGGCTATTCACTATAGCCCGTACAGCTCCCGGAGTTGGCCGAGGGGCTCAGTCGAGCCGAAGGCATATGCTTCGGCTCGACTGAGCCGAGGTGAGGTGAAAGTCGAAGCTGGCCGAACGAACGGCTTGCCATTGGCCGGCCGACAGCCTGCTACTGACTGCTGGGCGGAGCCAGCCGCCATCTCATGGCTGGCTCCGGCCACTTGCACAGACAGATCAGCGTCCCTGGTTACCAGGTAACTAGGGATGCTGATCTCCAGACAGCCCAACTCTCCCAGACGCTCCAGGAGTCTCCTGCTATTAACACTTTCCCCAGCAGAGGGGACCTGAAGTTCTCCATCAGGTCCCCTTTTAGTGATTGACAGCAGCAGAGGGCGGGTGCAGTACTAGTTTGCTATTGGCTATTACAAAGTGAAATAGCCAATAGGAATCTAGCTATGCATTCCTATGGTGTTTTTTTTTATTCTGACGGCAGCAGAACCGCCCGGTCAATAGAAAACAGTTGGGTGGAGCTAGCTGTCACTGCTAGCTCTGCCCAATCGTTTTTACATTTTGTTTTCTACTTTTTAAAACTATTTTTCTATTCTGCTCGGTACCACAGAGGCACCGAGCAGAATAGGCTAGCCGGATGCCGCTCAGCTGAAAGGAAGACAATGCAGGGCTCAGTGGACTAGCAAGTATGTTTTTGTTTATTATCATGCAGTGACATTTATTAGAGAGATAAAATATAGTTTTGCCTTGTTAGGGTAATGTTCCCCTTTAAAATTTTTGGTCTTGTCACTCTGGCCAGGTACAAAGGCTATATACTTCATTATAGGTTGTTCCTTAATTCTTGTGGCAAATTTTCAAAGTTTTCATCCAAAAGTTTGGTTTTTGTCAACTGCAAACCCCAGTAAACCACAGCAAACCCACGGTTGCATCAAACCCAAACCCTTATTTCTATGTTCTCTTACCTGCTCTTTTAGTCTCTAGAAGATTTATAAGGGTAGAAAATGGAGGGGTTTATATTGGGTTGATGAATCAATTTGATGTGCCTATTAGTAGGACCAACTATGACATTTCTGATTTACAAAGTAAGACCACAACCAGGGACGGATCCAGAGTCTAGTCTCGGGAGGGGCACCCCCAGAAAATAAGGTGTGGTTTACAGAAAAGAATATTGCACTATTACACTAATACATTACATTGCAGTTGTTTTTCACTCATCCTGACACTTTTGTGTATGTATATTATGGAAAATTGTTATCATACTTACCGTAATTTTCCTTTCCTGGCTCGTCCTCATGTCGGCACAGTACGGGTCAGCTCCTCCACCTCTGACTCCACAGGACCACCTTTAACAAGCTGATAAATAGGCGATCCCCTCCCCCAGTACCTGTTCCATAATAAGCCGAGCGGCAGGCCAACCAGGGAAGGGAATGCATGCCGACATGAGGATGAGCCAGGAAAGGAAACTTACGGTAAGTATGATACAAATTTTCCATATTCCTGGCTCACCTCATGTCAGCACAGTACGGGATATAACAAGCATAACTCCCAAGGGCGGGAACAAACAAAGCAATAGGTACCAACCCACAGGAAGGAATACTGCAAAAATAGAACATCTTTATTTTGATAAGGCCGAAGAAAGAACAGCCGTCCCAAATCGTGCCAATCTGGCGGTTGCCATATCCAACTTGTAGTGCCTGACAAAAGTGTTTTGCGAGCTCCACCTAGCCGCCTTGCATATGTCCTCCACCGAGACCCTGGCGTATGCAGCCCAGGACGTTGCCACTCCCCTCGTTGAGTGAGCCCGCATATGCTGCCTTAATGACCGACTGGATCCACAAGGACAGAATTCTAGGAGTTGCGCCAAACCCTCTTTTTGACCCTTTAGAAAAGATGAACAGTCGATCAGATCTGCGAAAAACGTCCATTCTACGTAGATACTCTCTCATGAGCTCGACTAAATCCAGAGCTGGCAAGAAGTCCGAATTCGAGGATTGTGCTAGACTATTACAACCTGGAAGAATGATTTCCCAATCTGAATGGAATGAAGAAGCAACCTTTGGCCTGAACTCCGGTGACGGCCATAAGACCACTTTATCGTCCAATAATACACAGAAAGGCTCTTTGCTTGAGAGGGCCGCTAATTCTGACACTCTTTTCGCTGAGGTGATGGCAACAAGAAAAAGTAACTTCTGCGTCAGATACCACAGGGTGCACTGAGACAGAGGATGATATGGCGGGGCTGCCAAGGCCGCCAAGACTAAGTCCAGGTCCCAGGATGGGAACAGAGTTCTCCTCGGAGGCCTTAATTTCATGGCCGCTCTCATAAACCTTCGTAAGAGAGGATCATCTGCCCATTTAATTCCCATGAATGCCGACAAGGCTGAGATTTGCACTCTTAAGGAGTTGTAAGCTAGGCCCGCATCCACGGCCGACTGTAAAAATCCTAGGACATTAGGTAATTCTGCCTGCAATGGCGAAAAATGATTGTCGGCTGCGAAAGCCAGAAATTTGTTCCAAATCCTGGGATATGTGGAGTTCGTTGACGGACCTCTAGAGCGCATTAAGAGCGCATTAAGGTTTCTATCACCTTTGTCGATAATCCCTGACTCCTCCACCTGGAGGACTCAGCAACCATGCCGCTAGATGTAGCCTCTTGGGGTTGGGGTGCTGCCAGTGACCCTGGACTAGTAGGTCCCGTTTGTTCGGAAAGAACCATGGTGGAGCTATCGCCATCTGCTGCAAGAGAGGGAACCATGGCCTCCTCGGCCAAAACTGTAAGATTAGAATAACCGTTCACCCCTCTTGTCGTATCTTCTGCAGCACCCTGAGGGCCAACTGTAACGGTGGGAACTGATAAGCCAGTGGAAAGTTCCATATGATTGAGAATGCATCTTGGACCATTGACTTCCGGCAGCCGTGTCTCGAGCTAAAACAGGGTACCTTCGCATTCTGTGCTGTGGCCATCAAGTCGATTAACAGAGTACTCCACTTGCGGAACACCAGCCTCAAATACTTCGCATTCAGCCCCCATTCGTTGTTGCTTGGAAAATTCCTGCTCAAGCGGTCTGCCAGTATGTTGTCTGCCCCTAGGAGGTAGGCTGCTGTCAAAGCCTGAACATGTTGCTCCGCACAGGAAAAAATCTTGTTCGAGAGGCACAGCAGAGGGAAACTCCTGGTCCCCCCTTGCCTCACAATGTATGACACAGCCGTCCTGTTGTCCATCATAATCCTGACCTTATGTTTTTGTGTTTCAGCAGAGGTTGAAAAGCCCACAGAGCTAGAGAAGCCGCCTTAAATTCTAACCAATTCGACTGCGGCGTAACCGGGCCCTTTCATCGACCCTGCATCTGATTGTCCAGACAATGTGCTCCCCAACCATGGAGGCTGGCATCTGTGGTAATTATGATCCAGGAACCCAGGCCCAGGGGCATACCCTGAGATAGGCATATCGAGTCCCTCCACCAGAACAAGATGTCCCTCATGGCTGAGGGCAGAAAAATCTTCTGAGACAACTCCGTCCGGTTCCATTGCTGCAGGAAAGAAGCTTGCAACTGGCGCATGTGCCATCTCGCCCAAGCCCAGTTGACTTTTCTGGAAATTGACCAGCCATCCGAAGCAAAGCAGGGTAGTCAACACGAGCTTGCGGTGGGCCATGTGAGACTGCCTTGACCTTCCTAAGACCAGGATGTCGTCCAAGTAATGAAACACTTTGGACCCCCCGAAGGCGAGGGAGAGCTATGATCGCCACCACCATTTTGGAGAAGGTCCATGGAATTGTGGATAGATCAAATGGCAGGCCGCAGAATTGGAAATGCTGCCCTGCCACCGCAAACCGTAAGTATTTCTGATGCTGCTCCGCTATTGGCACATGGAGGTACTGAAACGGCGAAAAAAACGTTTGAAAATGCCGCCGAGACTCCGGCGTCCCGTTCTATCTATTGCGCGTGTGCAAGCGAAGCTTCACGCCGTCGCCACGGCAACCTTCCGTGCAGAGAGAGCCTAAGCCCCGCCTCCCACACGCGAGGGCGCTGGTGCATGCGCAGAAGCCTAACAGACGAGCCGAAGCCCGGAACCCTGCAGCTGCTTCACCTGCTCTCCGTCCAGTAAGCCCTCACGGATCTTTAAACCGTATACACCATGGCCCTGTACCAAAGGCACCCGCTCGTATGGGAGATTTACTACCCTCAGAGGGGTCAACCAAGACCGGAAGAGGCTAAACCCAGCTGGGAGGCAGTAGGGAGGATCCAACACGTCCACGATATTCTGTGGCCTGGAGCGAGGAAAAAAGAAGAACAGGTACTGGGGGAGGGGATCGCCTATTTATCAGCTTGTTAAAGGTGGTCCTGTAGGGTCTTAGGGGGAGGAGCTGACCCGTACTGTGCCGACATGAGGTGAGCCAGGAAATATATATAAATATATATATATATATATATACCATATTGCCAAAAATATTGGGATGCCTGCCTTTACACGCTCAAGGACTTTAGTGGCATTGCAGTCTTAGTCCAAAGGGTTCAATTTTGAGTTGGCCCACCCTTTGCAGCTACAACAGCTTCAACTCTTCTGGGAAGGCTGTCCACAAGGTTTAGGAGTGTGTCTATGGGAATGTTTGACCATTCTTCCAGAAGCGCATTTGTGAGGGCAGGTACTGGTGTTGGACGAGAAGGTCTGGCTCGCAGGCTCTGCTCTAATTCATTCCAAAGGCGTTCTATCGGGTTGAGGTCAGGACTCTGTGTAGGCCAGTCAAGTTCCTCCACCTCAAACTTGCTCATCTATGTCTTTATGGATCTTGCTTTGTGCACTGGTGCGCAATTATGTTGGAACAGGAAGGGACCATCCCCAAACTGTTCCCACAAAGATGGGAGCATGAAATTGTCCAAAATGTCTTGGTATGCTGATGCCTTAAGAGTTCTCTTCACTGGAACTAAGAGGCCAAGCCCAACACCTGAAAAACAACCCCACACCATAATCCCCCCTCCACCAAACTTTACACTTGGCACAATGCAGTCAGGAAAGTACTGTTCTCCTGGCAAACGCCAAACCCAGACAAGTCCATCAGATTGCCAGACAGAGAAGCGTGATTCATCACTCCAGAGAACACATCTCCACTTCGTTAGAGTCCAGTGGCGGTGTGCTTTACACTACTGCATCCGACACTTTGCATTGCACTTGGTGATGTAACGCTTGGATGCAGCTGCTTGGCCTTGGAAACCCATTCCATGAAGCTCTCTCCGCACTCTTCTTGTGCCAATATGAAGGCCACACAAAGTTTGGAGGTCTGTAGCTATTGACTCTGCAGACAGTTGGCGACTTCTGCGCACTTTGAGCTTCAGCATGCGCTGACCCCGGTCTATCATTTTACGTAACTGACCACTTCATGGCTAAGTTACTGTTGTTCCCAGTTGCTTCCACTTTGTTATAGAGCACTAACAGTTGACCATGGAATATTTAGTAGCAAGGAAATCTCAGGGATGGACTTATTGTGCAGGTGGCAACCTGTCACAGTACCGAGCTTGAATTCACTGAGCTCCTGAGAGCGACCCATTCTTTCACAAATATTTGTAGAACCAATCTACCTCCGGTCTTCAGTGGAGTGTCCTTGTTACTATATATATATATATACATACACACACACACACACACACACACACACAATATATATATATTTTTAAAGACATTCTTCTGAAACCAAATATAAATGTATGCTCCTCTGTACAAGTGCTAATTGTTAATGTTTACCACAGGAAGAATGAAGGTTGCATAACTTCACCAGGCAGACACATGGGGGGAATCAAAACTGAAGCAGACAGAATCTAAAGCAATTGGCCATAGTAGCCAATTAGCTTCTATCTTCAGTTTGTTCAGTTAAGCTTTGAAAATGAAAGATGAAAGCTGATTGGTTGCCAGATTCTGTCTGCTCCAGTTTTGATAAAATCCCCTTATAGTGAGGTGACAGGCTGCGGTGAGGGGTTGTAGAATAATGATTGAATAAATAAGCTGAAAGTCATGATGGATAATAAAAGGGCTAAGCCACATCAGCAGCATAGTTCAGGAAAGCAGTCAGCGGTAGCTCACAAGCCAAAGTCAACACTCCAGAAGAATTGCCAACAATTTATTCAAAATACCAGGAATAAGAGTCAGAAATAAAGGATGTGTTTGCTGCTCAGATACAGTTTTAGTCTTAAAGCTAAAATCTAGGCAAATATAAAAGATTCACATTAATGCAGCTCTATATTAAATACAATACGCATCAGAAAACTAAATGTGAGATTGTAGTCTATCACAGGAGCGAGCTTGGAGCGGTGGCTACTTTACAACACACACAAGTACTATAGGGAA
This sequence comes from Nanorana parkeri, assembly GCF_000935625.1. NCBI lineage: Eukaryota > Metazoa > Chordata > Amphibia > Anura > Dicroglossidae > Nanorana > Nanorana parkeri. The sequence continues at coordinate 78,863 of NW_017306766.1, read as the reverse complement.
CTAAAGTAGCAACCCTCCAGAAGGAAGGACAGTGGCGGCATAAATTTGGAGATGATTTGAGGACCTACAGCCGAGTGATACACAAATAAGACACATTTTTGTTAATACTTAGGGTGCTTGAATGCATTTTTAAGATTTAACTCAGAAGTTTAGTGTCACTTTAATTATCACATCTTTTCATTTATTTGGTTAAATGCAAGTAGTGTAAATACCTGAATTTGAATTGATATCAACCTTTAGCAGTCCCTGCACATCAGCATGGTGTTGGGAAGAGAAAGCAGAGTGACAGAGAGATGAGATCATCACCGTCCTGCTTCTCCTTCACTCTCCAGTCTCATACTAGGGACAGGTCTATAACAGCTTGGGCTCAGGGGAAGTGGGTTGAATAACGCTGGCCATCATTCGACCTGGAAGACTGAGGACATCTAGTGGTGCAAAAGAAGTACTGCAGGGACAGCTCACAAATAAAGGTAAATATTGCAGCAAAAGCTACTTTTTATCTTTTAAAGGGCTATTCATTTTTTGGAACAGTCAGTGGTTATGAACAGTAAAATAGTGGTAGTGGTAAAGGCTGTTATGAAGCAATGCAATGATTGTTAAATTTAATTTACATTTCTAAGCTGTTGAAAGCCAGCCAAAACCTGACTTTAGAGTCTTTGTCGTGTGCTTTTTGTCCATGGGGCCAAACAGAATGATTTTCATGACACCACTGGCTAACCTAAAATGCATGAAAACATGCAAAAATGCATATGCATGCATTTTTCATGCTTGCCATTGATATTGATGTAAACATGTCATCACAGGAAACGAATACTCCTTTAATGATCTAGCAACAATAATAGTGCTCTAGCAATCATCTAGCATCTGGGCATGGCTGAAATGTAGTGCAACACAAATGGTTTTACATACAAGTATAATCTTCCATCAAATTTAAAAGCTAACGCCACCAAAATCTATAATGTAATTGTTACATGGCTTTATATCTCTCAAACACTACAGTAGCTAGACATACCCTCCAGAATTACTAGTACTGTTCAGTTGTACTGGACATTATAAAGCCAAAATGATTCTCCATAATACGGAAAGAATGGAGGACTCGGTAATTCAGCCACACAGGTAGTGACATCATAGTTGTAGCCTTTGGGAAAAATACAAACCTAAGGGTAAATCATGCCACTGGAGTCTCTGACAGACAAAGGATGCCAGCAGATGATTTCTAAACTTCTGTCCTTATGTGCTAATATAATGATAACGGTCTGTACACTTCTACATTGACATTGATTATAGATGGCCAAGGGGCCTATATACATAAGTTTTTGTTTGCATCAAAACTTCAATAGGAATGCAAAATCAGCTTGAAGCAGCCTAATGCAGCTTAGTGGGATCTCAAGTACAGGTCAGAGTGAGGTGAGAAGCATCTATGAAGGACCTCAAAATGATTTCAGAAAAGTTGCAAACTTATTTCAAATGCAAGCTGAATGTAACTGAAGGCATGCTTTGCCCATCTACCTACATTTCTAAAGGATATTGAAATCCAAGAACAACAATGTTTTATATGCAACTTACCAGCCGTTAGATGTGGTGGCTGCATTTTTTTATTCAGTCTATGCCCTTTTTCTGCAAGTACAGAAACATTCCAGTTTATCTTTCCAGCTATCTTCTGTGAACAACAAGGAAACACCACTCTATGTAATGGAAATAGGGAGAATAGGATGTGTTTGTGGTCCAAATCTGGACGGGAGCCTAGGGTAGCAATGCTGTTACAGTGGAGAAAGGGGACATTGTCACCCTTGGACAGAAAGTGGGGCACAGGCAGGATCACAAACTAAAAATAAAGAAAAAAAAACCTAATGCAGCCACCACATTTAAGGACTCGGTGGATCAAACAAACTCAGTTGAAACACACCCCATATAACGTATAAGGCCACTGAATGCTTTATTTTTCAAGACTGAATTATAAAAAAGAGAAATGACTAACTGATAGCACCCACTGTAAATTACATTAGTGGGGGTGAGAAAGTAATTATTAAAATGTGGCATAGTGGTTAGTGCTTCTGCCTTGCAGCACTGGGGAGTCCCTAGTTTGAATCCCAGCCAGATCACTGCAAAGGAGTTTGCATGTTCTCCCTGTGGTTGCATGGGTGTCTTCTAAATACTCTGGTTTCCTCCCACCCTCCAAAGACATTCTTGAAGGTTAGTTGGCTCCTGTCTAAATTGGCCCTGTATGTAATCATGTGTGATAGGGACCTTAAATTGTAAGCTCCTTAAGGGCAGGGACTGATGTGAATGTGTAACTATGTAAAGCGCTGTGTAAATTGTCAGTGCTATATAAATACCTGTAATAAATAAATAGTTAATATAGACTTCTTTGATTAACAAAAATACTGCACCATTATATATTCACAATTTTCTACTAACATTGTTACAAAGTAGATGTAAAACATAAATTTTCAAGTTTATGGTTGATGCTTGTAGTGTTAATGTGATGTAGTGGTATTGCCTGTTTGTGCCTTGTCTTTTTCCAGCTTGCCTTCGGTTCTCGTGATGACTGAGGGAGTGGAGGAGAGGAGGGTCTTTTAAGCAGATTAAGTGACGTGTTTCCTGTGTGTGGGGGAGGAGATTCCATCTCGTGATGCTGTCCTGGAAGACTAATGGAAATAGAGTTACCGGTAAGTCCTAACTCTGAATTTCACATACTCCAAACTAAGCATAATTTTTATGAGTACTTATGCAATTTTGCGAGACATGTTGGTTAGCATAAATTGGCTATGAATCATACCGCCAGTTCCTAAAGCAGTTCTATTTCTAAAGCACCAGACATATCTTATTTCATATAAAGCATTATCACAGACTTGTTTTACCTTTGCAAAATAGATAAAAAAGAAGGTATCATACACCCATGCGAGTATATATGCCAAGGCAGGTAGCTCCAGCCGCTGCACATATGCTAATTACTAGCAATTTAGGATGGCCTAGTTTAGACTGCATATCATTTTTTCTCCCTCTTCTGAGAGCTTGTAAATTGCTGTGATATATTTTTTTCCAGTTGCATACCAATAAAGAGCAGATGGTGCTATGAATATGTAGCATTTTGTATTATAATTTTCAATTTGAAAAATTCAGTTATTGCTTATCAGAAAACACAAAGCAGCAGCAGTTTCAGAAGATTACGATCGCCTGAACTGCACTAATAGGGCATGCACATTCCTCATTTGCAATGCTGGTAGGAATATACACTAACTCAACTTCAGTGATGTCAAGGCAATTCCTATAGCGTGTTATCAATACAATTATACTGATGAAAGGGGAGATTTGCTGAAAAAAAAAAAAATGGCAAAATTGCAAATAAGTTAGCCCATAGTAAAATAAATGCAATATCTGTTTTCACCCTCTCATCATTTTCTTGCTAGCTAAATGGGATGGAACAGTGTTGTTCCTAACCTGTGAAATATATCACTGTGTTCTAATAGGCAAGGTCATTTTTACCTTCAAGGGAAGTGGAGCAACATATAAAACAGTCAGTCATAAAATGGTGACAGTAGCAAAGATGCCAGCTAGGTTGTAGGTACATCTTGTAATTCGTTTTGCTGGTTTAAGATGGATGTTATTTTTTATAGACAGAGTTTAACCTTGCAAATTCTCTCCACTGATAATTTCTCTTCTGAGGATTGAATTGTATATTCAGCACTAGAGAATGAGCAAAAAAAATTGGCAGCACGCAATAAATAAAATTGAGCTTGTACACCCAGAAAGATGACAATCAGACACTTTTACTGCTGACACTGCAGATTCTACAGCAGCTAAGGCATTGATTGCATATCTGTTAATATGTGCATTGACTACCCATTTGGCTAAGATGTGAGAGGGAAATTACTGCATAGTCAATTTATGAAGCTGTCCTTCTCTATGGGGAAAACATTAAGAAAATGAACTTAATAGTGTCTATGTTCACACTGCAACCTGTCAGCTCCACTGCTGCGCTAACCAATAAACTAATATGAAACCTCCTCTTTACTGTAACCTCTTTGAATGTTAAGTCATGCATTATTCATATATATATATATTTTATTTTGCATAATATGGAAATTTATTAAAAACAAGCCAAACACATTTATTTTGTTTTAAAGAAAAGTGTAAATTCTGCAAATATATTTTTTAAATACTTACATTATATATGCATTCCCTCCACTGACTCCTGACTGCGGATAATGAAAGTCCTGAGTTTCATACTTGCTCTGGTGAGTGACTCATAAAGCGTGAAAGAGGAACTTTACCCATATCTTTAAAATAACAACAAACAGACCTTTAGAAATGGTTAGTAATGACAATCTACAAACATATACTTCTAGATAATTGCAGGCTTTTTATTGTTTGCATCCCTTGTTTCTCTTTAATTTCCCAGCCTTCTAACAGTGGCTATTTTTGCTAAGGGCAGATTACTAGATCTCCCTTTACTTCCTGGAACTCTGGCACATGTGACTAGGACATGTGACCATGCACATAATTTCAGGGGAGGAAAATGCCTTTCCCTGAGATCTCATGAGATTACAGATGAGATTTCCCAGCAATGCCCTGCTGATGTAACCTTCCCAGGATGCAACGCTTTGGCACGTTTCATCATTTGTGCCAGAAGTGGACCAGGAAGTAGATGAACTCTATTTGCAAGTAAATGAAAAATATGTTTGTTTTTGAATCAGCATGCAGAGCTGCATGCTGATGGGGTTTTTAGTGCAAGGGGGTAAACGTCCGCTTTAAAGCCTATAGAATAGCAACACAGCTGGGGAACTGGCATTTTAAGAAGAAGGTATCAGCGATATCAGTCTTCATTTGTCTTCAGTACCGGTCTTCTTTAAAAAATATATTATTGGTTCATTTCATACATACTATAATTTAATTTCTAGCTGACCCTACTGCATTAAAAATAGTTTTATTTGTACACTTAATACAAAATAGTAATAATATATATATAT
>NW_017306766.1:45427-73778 GCF_000935625.1 Nanorana parkeri | reverse complement strand
ACATATATATATATATATACACACAGTATATATAATTGTTCCATTTTTTTCTTCTATTCAAATATTACAAATGTTTTAGACACCGGCAGAACAACCTGAAACAGTTGAGTTATTATTATTTTTATGTCACACTCACTTTACAATTGACTGTTGTCTGTTAAATGTACACTTTGCTATTAACTATAGGGTGTGATTAGGTGTCAGCCAGCTTGGATGCAGGTTGGATTATGAATTCTTCTGGGTGCAAGGACTGACATGAACCATAAAAAAAGTATTAGCACTTTTTATTAATTAATGAAATGTTATATAATTTATTTATTGGACCAATTGAAAAAAGAGGAAAACTACATTGGAACCAAAAAGTCAGCAAATTCTATTCCGTGGCTGCTAGAAGTGCTATGTACGCCTATGCTCCTTGAAATTCACTCTGCAATTCAGCCTGTGGCATGAAAATCCACAATGTTCTATATTTTTTGATAGATGATTATGATTGTGAAGGCAATGACGTACAAACTTAAAACAGCCTCCAGTGCACTGTTAATGTACTGCGGCTGTGAAATAGTGTCCAGCTCCAATGTACTCAGAAAATGGCTCTTATACTGGGATTATGTCTGGTGACACTGCTGATCCTAGCTGGCTTAAAAATACGATATGAAAATTAAACAAAAACAACATTAGATCCACTTGATACATTAGACATTTGGTCTGGTTATAGTATGTCCATACCATATACAAATAACCGAAAGGGCTATTGGTGTGTTTGGTTTCACAGCCCCAAAAGTTATGTGTGCCTGGAAGTCAGAGAATGATCACTTGCCTCAAAAACTTTGGGCTCAATGCACCAGTTTGACAACAGTTTAAGATGCTTCTGAGATCATTCAGAATTCATTGACAGGTGCATTTGACCTGCAATTGACCTACTTTTGACCTGCATTTGACCTGATTTAAGCAGGCTTTGCTTTCCCACAGGCCTGTATGGGAATAAAAACCCATCTGATGGGTAAAAGCCAGGTGATAGGCCTTTACGTACATTCTCTTGACAGATTATGCAAAGGCAACTTTTAAAAAAAATTGTGGATAGCGTGTGTGGAGGGCTAGACCTTCGGTCAATTTTTTTATCATTGTCTGTGTCCTCATTGGGAAAAATCACCTAGCTATCTGTCCTGTTAAACATTTTCACAGAGACAGAAAGTGAGAGGAAATCCAGAGCTGGAACTGTTGCCAAAACAAGTGGCAAAGAGAAATTAGGCAATGGAGGCAAAGGTTTCTGTGGCAGCTGTTTAAGATGCACGCCCCCTAATTTGTGGAAACGTTTCCTGTTGTGTCTCCAAGATAGGAAATTAAGTGAAGGGAAATCTCCTAAGTGGGACACATCCAAAACTGAAAAATAGCATTGGCTGCACATACACTTTAACATTTCCTGTGGTTTATGGAATTGGTCTAACATTTAGCACAGTGTATTGTTCATCTATGTTAAATTAAATTTTAGCAACTTAATCATTAGTTATGTGAGTGATTTCCTTGTATTGCAATGCTAACAACACTCTGTGTGGGCTTCTACAGCAATAGACCACTAAAAAGATGTCCAAAAAATACTGTGCCAAAATTTGGGGCCACAATAACAAATGGATCAAGCATTCTGCTAGAGCTTTGGCTAGTGGTATTTATTTTACAAAATATTTTTACTTCTGGGAGGAAGAATATTGGTTAAAAAACCAAAACGTGTTAAACCATGTTATAAAAATACAAAACAGTTTGAGAGACATGTCAATAAGCTGTATCTCCATGTATATACAGCATCTAAAAAGCATAAACATTCAAGTTAAAAAAACAGCCTTGAACTATACTGAAAGCTTGCGTCTGCCAGAGTTCCATTGCCTTGAACACTATTGCATTCTGTTTTGTTCTGGCAGAAAGCCATGACCTTATGCACTGTGTGTCACACTTGAATTACTTAATTTTCCTTAACACATGTTCATTTCTTCTCATTTCCAAATTTCTGTGTGTTCTGCCAGTAGAAATACACAGGATGATCTTTGCATTAATTGACAAGCTTAGCCAAAAAGGGGTTAAAAGTGCAGGGATAGGCTAAAAAGGGCAGTCTTCATGGAGCACCAGTGACCTGAAGAGTGTACTAAACCAGCACACATTGCTTCTAAATTGATGTGACCACTGTAGACTGCAATTTGATTGATTTTTGGATTACTTAAAGTGGATACAAATTGCCTAATACTATTGTGGTGTCCTACTAAATTATTTTGATCAACAAGTTGTGGTATAAATATGTTTATAAAGCAGCTAAAGTATATTTAACCATATTGTGGACAGCACAGTGTCCTGGTGGTTAGCACTTCTGCCTTTCAGCCACAACAGCATCTGCGTGCAGTTTGTATGTTCTCCCTGTGCTTTGCGTGGGTTTTCTCCAGGTTCTCCAGTTTCCTCCCATACTACAAAAGACATGCTGGTAGGTTAATTGGCTCCTCTCTCATTCACTCCTTGTATGTGTGTGCATGTATGAATGGCTGTGAGATAGAGACCTTACATGCTCCTTAAGAGCAGGGACAGTGTAACTGCTGCGTAAATTGTCGGCACTATATACATACCTGTAATAAATAAATATTATAACAAGAAATTATTAAACTAATTCTCATAATTCTGGATTTGCTGTGGATTATCCAAAATTATTGTTCATAAGTTTAGCATCTTAAGTAAAGTTATCATTTAAGTCCTCCCCTCCTAACTGCAGCTCACCTGGTAAAACACCTTCCTCCCTGTTCCAGCAATCTTCTCTGTGTGGCCCCTGCCTAACCCTAATCCTACTTTGCATGTGATCCGTGGACCTGTTCATTCCTCTGGGTAAACTTCACTCCACTAGGAGGCTAGTTACTTAAAGTTACTTTACGTACAACTTTACTAAAGGTTAAATCCTTTAAACACGTCCTTCTCTTTAGTGGACCTCAACTTTATATATGAAAATTTGATATTTAGAAATGTTAATTGTACCTAAGGAGCATCCTGTTACCCATGGCCTCTGTTACCTTTGACTGCTAGTCTTATGAGATTTGAAATACGATTTGCTAAAGTCACTGCTACACGGCTCAATGTTCTCATTGCTGGTGCTCAAATGGTGACCTGATGACCTGCATATCTGCTTGTTTCTGCTTCTTCCACTTAGTGGGCCTGTGTTTTCTCTCATTCCCTTCTTGAATATTTCCTCATCCTTCATCATATCAGGGGGTACATATTTGTTGTAAGGAAACAAAGCCCTGCTTCTCTACCGAGATGGCCTCTTCACCACAGAGACACAATATTGAGAAAAAAGATAATCTGCAGGGAAGCTACAGGTAATACTGGTGACTTGTCCTTTGCCCACGTCTTGTCTTTCTTTTTAACTGTAATTTTAATGTGTACATGGAGCTTAGTCAGCCAATCCACATGAATCTAGATTAGGTTTAAATGCTATTGATTCAGCCTTCATAAACTTTAGTATTTCTGTTAATGTGAATGTGAAAATAAATACTTCTTGCCTTTGCACAGTATTTGTTGCCTGTTCTAAAATCAATCTATTACAGTATGACAGTGCTGTGTAAATAAATTCAGAGTAGCTGGGGTTACATAAAAAGACCAGCAGAGTACAAGATAAGCACTACACTGTGCAATGTGTACTAATAAAGAAAAGATTGCCGGTTGTATGAGGATCCACATAATTTGAAGTGTGACTATACTCTCACTTTGCTTGTCAACTGCTCACAAGAGTTGCAGATATATTTGAGATACGTTGGAGATATTTTGGTGAAACATCATTGTGTTTCAGCTCATATATTTAGACCCTGTTTAAAACATACTAACCATTTAGTCAAAAACACAACTATTTAAGATCCTAATGCATGGGCCTGCAGCTGTCACACGCAGTTCTATTCCAAAAGCTGAGTAATCATGTAACTGCTGATCGCTTAGCTCACAGTTTTATCCCTGCAGAGAGTGGTGAATGTCAGTCATAGCTCCCCCCTATCCTCCATATTCCTCCAGCACACACTGGAGGGATAGACATGGGAGAGGGCAGGCACAACTTGATCTAGAGAGGCAGAGTCAGCTGTCATTCAGGCAATATTGTCCTTCTCAGCTGCAGCCTATCTCTGTGCTGTCAGCATGTAGTGGGCATTTGCTCACTGTATGCTGACTTGGCGTCACAGACGTACAATAGTAAATGTACGCCTGTGACCCAAAAGAGAAGTAATAAAAAAAAAAAGGTTTGGATTTACTTCTCCTTTAATGGAAAACCACACTGGTGGGGTGTTTTTTTTTAGTAAAGTTTGTCTGTTTATGACCTTGTGATTTATATCATTTTAAATTTTATTATTTGTGTAAAAACTTTTTCTTCTTTACAAATTAGCATTTACTACAGTTTCCATAATATAGTGTTTGAAGATCAACTTGGGTTTTTTTTAATAAGAAAGCCCAGCAATACCTCCCAAAGAGAAAGCTGTGGTTGGAGATCAGGTAAAAGAGGAAAACTAAAGACAAAAATAAGAGAGAAAGTGAGTTTAAGGTAAGTGAGATTGCTGTCTTGATACATAATCTGTAGTTGGTGGGATACTGCTCTACCAATCCACTCTACCTCTAATAATAATGATCCTTTAGACAGCACAGAACTGATTACATTTAGGCAGTACGAAATCTATTAATGGTCACATGTTTTATATAAATTATTTTATATTATGTTTTTGTAAATGTTATTAGAACTGTTGCAGTGTTTATAAGTAATGTTTTACTATCTAAGCTTTGAGTGTGTGACCTAGCATTTGAAAAGACTCCTTTCCTGCCCACAGGGGGTCTTCCTATGGGGTGTAAATAACTAGAGGGAGACAGTGAAGTTGTTTTTCCAAGAGCAGATGGAGAAAGAGACTTCAGGAAATATGTTGCATTTAACCTATAGGCTACAAAGTTTGGAGACTGCCGTTAAATAAAATGCATTTTTTGGCCTGCACTCTCACTCCTGCATCCCCTAATATTACTAATAAAATGCACTTGTGCCCAGACTATGAACAATGAATTATTTACATATTCTTAACAAGCAGTTAAATAGCTACAAAACAAGCCACCTGTGACCTCTCTAGTTGCATGTAATGTGAAGTAATTAATTCTCAAATATCCTCAAACAACAAAAATCCTAAAGCTGGATTGTAGTGAGCTTTTAGTAGCTATAAAACACCTGCTGTATGTTTACATTAATCAACTGGGGGCCTGCCAGAATTCTGCAGCAATAGAAAGTAATAGAAAAAAAAGATTTCAGTGTCTCTACCGTGAAAAATTTGAAGATGAATTTCTCCAAACAGCCTATAGATACAAAGCTAAGCGAATGCTTAAATTCGAATATACTTTGACTGCTTTTTCAGAATATGTAAATATTTAGGTGTGCATAGTCTGGGCATAGGTTTACTGTAAAATAGATGTAAATCCTAACTGAATGACATTTAGTTTGAAAAAAGTGCAGTATATCATAAACAATTGCAATCTTTTTAAATACATATCCTTTTTAGCTTGTTTTTCCCTTTTTATCTCACTGCTGGTAATATACTATAACCCCTTTGTAGCCACTTCTTGACAACATGCATAAACTCCATTGATGTCTATGTGGCTTTTCTGAGGGTTAATTTATTGATGGTGACAATGGTGAGCCATGCCTGCATAATGCATAATAAAATCGGCACTTGCAGTCTTTTCTCAAAAGCCTGTGTGACAGTCAAAGTGGTAACATAGGATTCCAACTGGGTGAGAATATTGGGTGAGAATATTGTCACCTATTAACAGAAAGCTTATTCACTCTAAGTCTAACCCATTCATCCAAAATGGAGAAATTTCTGCCAAATATCATGATTTTCAATGTATTTTCAGGAAAATTAATTTCACTTATCCCTTCTCCTAGGACAATTACAGCTCAATTTTCTGTGGCAAACAGGAATTCTAAAAGTGGGGGAACTATAGAGAAGTGTTCAGATATGAAAGAAACATCAGGGTCAAAATTAAGTAAATACGTGTGTGTGTATATATGTGCAGAAGGCAAGCACCCCACAAAACAACCAGTCCCACAAAGTGTGTCCTCTTTCACTGCTCGTCTGGTCGTGGCCTCTCTAATGACATCACATTCAATGCAACGCCACTGCATTGTACATGAGTACGTCAAGGGCATACCCACATACCCACTCTGGTTGCATAGCAAATCAGAATGCTGTCTGCCAGTTTAGCGAAGAATAAGATAAGTATTCCTCTACTCACCCCCTAGAAAAAACAAGCTTCTAAATGTTGCTATCCAGAGGAGGGACCACATGAAACTAAAATGTTATTTCTGACTTTATCTTTAATGCTGCACTCCTGAAAAAAACAAAAACAGGTCTATTCTCTAAAGGGTGAAGGATTTGGAGAATTGAACAATCTGGGACAACATAGCTGAACTGGAAAGTGAGCTGAATTGGTGAATTTTTCCAAATCAGCTATTTTGGCCTAGATAAATGTATCTCTGTAAGCATTAACACATCAACACATATATTTATTAAAAGCAAGCAGTGTAAGGACATCACTTTGAACTGGTGTCAGTATCTTAGAGCCCTTGTACAGCAGGGCTAAAGTATTAGAAGAAGAAGCAGCACAAGCAACCATTCTGTTCATGTGCTGACAAGGAGCATACTGATAAGAGGGGCAAGCAGAGTGATAGGGAGATGAGCTCAGCACTGTGCTGTTTCTCCTTTTACAGTTCACTCCTGTGCTGAGGCGAGCACAGAGAAAATGGTTTCAAATATCTAACAGCAAAAGAAAAGTACTGTGGGAGGAATCTCTGTATTGAAGGTAAATGTTGCAGCAAAAGCTGTTTTTGCTATTTTATCTTTTAATGGGCTATTCCTTTTTATCTTGTTATTTTTTAGCTGGTGCTCTGCTTTACACAAGACTGTCTGGTCCAGGCCTCACCCCAAGCCTGTGCCAGGACAGTCAAAAAGCATTAGTACATTGATAAATAGATGTAAAATACATTTAACGTTTTTTCTTAGTGAAAACATAACTGGATTAAATGATGTTTATATATTGATATAGACTTCAGTTTTAAAATAAGACTTTCAGTTTATTTATAGTTAAAGACTAAGAAAAGATTTAGAGATATTTAATTAGTTTTGATACATTCTATTGCAGAGCATTTCCCAATTTTCTATATCCAGCAAGTGTTAGTAGAATTTTTACAGGTATAAGGAAAAGGAAAATATACAGTACCCTAACACCAATAATGGTTGCAACAATTTCACCATTTTTTTGTGTGCAGAATCCACTAGAAGTAGTATAAATAAGTACTTGTAATCAGGGGCGTATTTACCGTGAGTCAAACAAGCCGTTTGACTGGAGCAGCACTTTGCAGGCGGGAGGCATTTCACGCCCCCCTGCAAAGAGGAAAGCTGGCGACGGGCGCACAAAATCAGGCAGCCTCGGCTGCCTAATCTGGTGGCTGCCGGTGGTGCCTGGCAGCGAGCTGCCAGGTATAAGAGGAGGCGTGGCTGGGGCCAAGGCAGACGCGGCCCCGGCCGGTGGAGGCTGCGGGCGACTCCAAGAAGAAGCTTCAGTGGCTGTATGTGTCAGGTCTAGGCAGGGAAGACACGGGGCTGATAGGACCAAGGGAGACACGGCCCCGGCTGGCGGAGGCTGCGGACCACTCCCATAGAGAAGAACAGGCTGCTGTGTACAATCACACGCAGCACCTCTCCCTCCCAGGAACGGCCTGATGGGGCCGTGCATGCCACACGGATCTGTACGGACTGACACTTAGCTGTGTGAATGAGGCCTAATAGCGCAACCTGTCAGAATCTGCATGCAGCTGTATCCAGCGACTTGACTGCTTCTGCTTGTTTAAACTCTTTTAAAGTGTAGTTCTACATTTGCAGTCAAATTTGAAGGAAAGAAAAACAGATTCAATGTTTGTTATGTTTTTCCATTCACACAGAATATCTAAAAATAAAATAAACAATTTTTTTTAATATATTTTTTTTACCTGTGTCTTTGATGAAGGCCTTTGTGCAGATTCCAGGCTACTGTGAGCAGTTAGAAAGTGAAAGTAAAGGGACAAACTGAGGGAAAGACTGAGCTTCCTCTCATTAACATTATTAGTATTATTATACAGGATTTCTATAGCGCCAACAGTTTGCGCAGCGCTTTACAATATAACATACAATGCTCCTAAGACTTTGTTTAGACAGTCATATTTAGTTTACAACTGATAATGACATTTGCCAGCACAGTACAGACAGGGTTAAACAAGGTTAAAGTAAACATGACATCCCACAGCCGCCTCCTTAACATTACATAGGGGAAGCTATTTAGGATTTTTAAGCGAGTATAAAGCACTTCAAAATGTAATCAACATATTTTAAATATTTTTTAAGTTCTGATATGGGAATGGGGACATGTAACAAATATAAAGTAGTTTGTAACCCAATCCAATCAAATTGTAAGTAGATGTTATCCCAATTTGGCTGCAAAAATGGAAATAAACTTTAAAGCATTATGCATCAGTTAATGATGTTTTCATCTTTTAATTTGTTGTCTGTTCTAAATGTTTTTCACAGAAGTACTGTATTTCTTTTGTTTTGGATAGAGATTCTTTTAAAGTTTACTGCTGTTTCCCTTGTTGAGGAGATGTCCCAACAATTCTTGTCAGATTAGAAAGTGAGGGAAATCTCTGCACTGGCAATGCTGACAAAAAAAAGGAACAAGGGAATAGTTAGAACTTCTGACAATGATGTATTGCTGTTGAAGCCATCCGGCCCTAGTGTGTTCTGCAGCGTAGCTTAAAGTGTTCCGTGCTGGCAACACAATGGAGATCCAGACCACTGCTCAAGACAGAGTGCCCCTGCACACTAGCTGGCCTGTGTTCCAATCAACGTTCCCTTGCTACAGCATAATAGTACAGTACGCATTGATAGGGCCACAAGAAGAATGTTTTGGTTATAAATACACTTATATTAATATCTAGAGCAATGCAAATACAATGCCATATCTTTTTAGGACTGGTAAAAGTATTTTTCTTTACTTATTTATAAAAAAATGCAGCAAAAAGGTAAATCATGCATGAATCTCAAGGGGTACCTTCACATATCCATGTACCATATAGTAAAACAAGTATCGCCTTCAAACCTCTCAAAGTGCATGATGTATCAAATACAACATCAAAAATACATGTACGTTTTCTACTTTTATAACACACCTGATAAAGTTTGGTGCATCTACAATAATCTCAATAGAAACACTAATATATAACTATAATTAATTGCATCAAAAACCATAAATTGACACACATATACCCTAAAACATTAAAACTAACCCTACCTACTATAATGGAATGAAATACATTGCATTACATGCAGGGCCCTGTAGTAGGTAGGGTTAGTTTAAAGTGTTTTTAAGGACATGTGTCCCAATTCTTTTGCTGGGTATATACTTCATATTTGTGTCTCAATTTATGTTTTTTTTTTAATGCAATAAATGATAGTTTTATATTATTGTTTATATTGAAAGTATTGTAGATGCACCCAAATCTTTTCAGGTGTCAGAGATGTTATAAAAGTGGAAAACTCACATGTATTTTTGACGATTTTCTTTATTAACCACTTATATTTTTTTTACTATGCCAGTTGGTATAATCATTGATCCATAATATGCTAGGTGTAAATAAAAGTATGTTTTCTCTTTACAGATGTATTAATACACCTACATACCTGATATCAATATAACCTGCAAAATAATACAATAGGCACCTCAGTAATGTCACTGCCTATAAATCAGGAATAAATTATATGCAGATCTCTGTGAACATCCTACTGCTAGATTAGTGTGATACAATAGGTTTTTTTCATCATTTCTATAACAAGGCAAAAAAAGTAATGAAATATATGAAATATATTAAAGACAATTAAATTACTGAAAGCAACATACTGTAACTGACAATAATTTACATCTGACACAGAGCTGGAATTATGAATTTAATTTCACCTCTATAGTTATTAAATGCACAAAGTAGTTCTGTCTTCTTGGCCTTTGGCTCCTTTGAATATCCAGCTTCTACGTGTAATAACTGGTAATACTCAAAGTAAAACCATAAATCACGTTTATGTTACAGAATATAATAAAGCCATCATGTTGTGTGCGGTGGCGTTTTTATTAGTGTATTATTATTACCATCATTTATTTATAAGGTGGCAAGAGATTCTATTACATAGTCAATAGCAAAAAGAATGAATATAGAGACAATATATTGACCTAATTAAAAGCATTCTTCATATGCTGTCCTTAAGGGAAATAATTCTGAGCTGAAAAATAGTAATTATTAGGTGCACTTCAAAATAATAGTGCGTATTTCAAATATGTTTTTGTATAGTATATGTGAGCTTCACGAAGACTTGCCTCTGCAAAAGTCCCTGGCTAGCAAGTAACTTATTTTAGAATAGATATAAGGTGAATCACAACAGAGCAGAGTTGATGTTTAACCAAAACTTTTTTCTTAGTTTCAGATTGAGTAGGAAAAAGTTAAAACCTGGGTGGAATTGTCCAATCCTCTTTGGTCTAAATAATATTGTGAGACTCAAGTTCCATTTACTCAAGTTTACATTTGGCACCATCACTTGGGCATTGAATGCCATTTTGGGTGTATTATCTGACTCCATTCTTCCTTTCCCTATGACCCCTTCTATTATTTTTTTACCCATACTGGGATGCTTACACCTGACACCATCATCTCCTGTGATTTGGGACATATTGACCCACTATTCTGTATTTGTTTTTATACATACACAGGTTGGAGGTATTTATCTTGCTGATCGTTTCTGCCCTCTGGAACATATAACATTTTTGAGTTGTTACAACACTTGTGTTCTCATAATGCTGCAACCGTTGACTGTCTAGCTGGTACTTTTTTTCTATGCTTTTTGATGCCAAACATGCTATACAAACTTTTATTATATCTGATTGTGCAAGAAATGTAAGATACACAATTTGTATTGTGTTACTCTTTTATTAAGATTGCATTTCTCAATAAAGAACTTTTCAGTTAAAAAAAAACAACCTGTTAGTATATTTTTTGCTGTTTTTGTCTCATTGAAGAAATTTCCCTGGAGATGCAACAGGAAGTGGCAGGAAGTGAGTGGAATACCCATATTAAATAGTTGTCACCGGAACAGGTATTGCCATAAAAGAATTACCCTCTTCTCTTGTTCTGGTTGGCCAGGATAATCAGAGAGACTGAATCTCCCCAGGAAGGACAAGAACAGAAATAAAAACTTGACAGAGGTTCTAATTCTTCCCTACTCTATGCAAAACAAAAAAGTAATGGCTATCCATATATTTAATGAAGAACATTCAAAAGTAGTATAATGACCGTGGTAACAGCAGTAATGACTGCTTTTGGGCCCATGGCTTTTGGAGTGTCAACTCTGGGCTTGGCTAAATAGTGGTTATATCTTTCCTCCTCATTTCACAAATGGAAGTACCCTCTTAGTGTGGTTTTAGAAATTATTATCAAGTGTCAGTCTGTGGGTGTTGAATGATGTAGAGAAAAAAACCCTGAAATGAGATGACTGTCATCAAACAAAAGATAAAATACATCTAAATGAAACAAAGTACAGTCTATTTTTATCTTCAAGTAAATGATTCTTTGGCTGGCCTACTTACAATCCTTCTTATAAAACTGTTGTTATTATCAACAATTTCCAGAAAAAAAATCAGTTTATTTTTCTGCTGCAAGACTGTAGCATCTCTTGCTGCAATAACCTGTATGGTTGTATGTCAAGTTCAAGCAAGAACGAATGAATGATGGGCAGCTGATCGGTCAATGTCATTTCTTCCCTTTTTCTTCTAGTTTTGTTTACCAAATTGTATTCCTTATTTAAGAAGTCTTAAAGTAAACCATCACAATTCTGGACAATTTATAATTGTAATGGCTGGAAGGGGCAAGCCTGCCAGGAACAGGTAGCTTGGATACTGTTAGCATTGGAGCAAGGGGACACAACCGGCAGATAGTAGCCAAAAGCAACATCATAAAAGGTGATCAGGAGCCCAAACGGTCAAACAAAGCTCAGATAGCAGTTAGAGGACTAAGCTTTTGCTGAGGTGCAAAACCAAGAAATGCCTGTCCTTCACCAAAGCCATGGATGGTGCAGGTGGAATTTGTGCAGCAAGCACTTTCAAGATGACATCCCTGTTGACAGGAGACAGACAAACAGCAATGGCTGGTACTATAGGGCAACCAAATAGAAGATCAAAGAGAACATGAGGCGAACAAAGCAAGGCAAATATAGGCAATAGTAGGCAGAATAAGGAGCAAAGGTTAGGTCACAAACACTGTAATAAGGAATAGCAATAGATTAACAAGAGAACTGAGGACTGACACCACAAGGGATGACAAAGAAGGAAGCTAAACCTTGAGAAAGCAGCAAATACAAGAATAAAGTAGCAGGGAAGGAAAAAATTAAAAACAATGATTCCCAGAAAGGAAAAACACGGTAGCTATGATACAGAGTCAATGGTGAACACCCGGAAAGCACTCAAAAGATAGCACAGTAAGTGAAAAATATGAAGAGCTAAAGGAAGAAAGACTGCGGAGACAAATCTTTACACATTTGAGCATATGCTGAAAACATTTAAGCAGAGGTCACTTTCATTGAAAATAACATGCAATTCCAAAGATATAGGCTGCTTAAAGTTGTATTTTTACTTTTTCCTGCAAAAGTTAAGCTTTACCTGTCCTTCCTACTTAAAGAGCCTCCTAAATGAGACTGCAGGTCACATAAAGTAGCAATAAAAAAGTTCTGGATGTAATGGGTCAAAACTTGACCTTTACACATAACTCCAGCTGGTAGCACTTCTGTGTCCACACAACATTTTGACACATGGATTTCACTGAATGTAACATATATTTTCAGCATGTATATATATTTTTAAGCATGTATTGCCCAGATGTGTGACATTTTTACTTAGTGGGGTTGATTTACTGAAGGAGTAGAACATGTACACTTATCTTGTTTAACAAAGTTAAAATTTACTTTGCAAAGAATACCCAATCATGCACAGGATTTTTACTTGCATATGATTGGATGATTGAAGTTAGCACAACTTGACCTCAGTCATTCAGCTAAGTACAAAGTGAATTTTCACTTACCTTAGTAAAGGAGGAAACGTCATGCTGACTTTTTTTTAATCTAATTATGTTCCAACAAAAATCCTGTTTTTTGTTGTTTTTTTTCTTGCACATGTGTGGGTGTTCTTTACAAAGTGATTTTAAATTTGTGTCAACTCATTCACTAAGATAAGTGAATTTTCACACAGGAAGATTCACTTTAAAAGAGAAAATTATCTGCTTCTTTAGTAAATGGGTGTCAATCTTTGTTTTCTTCCTGTCTGTAATTTTTCTTTTATTTTTCCTTCTTTTTTTTTGCTTGTATAATGTATGTGTAGCAAGCAGGTGAACACACAACTTACTTTTCAGAAGACTGTGCATGGGAAAGTTGTCAGAAAATGAACTGAGTCAGTTTCAGAGACTGGTGGCAGTATAGTGGCCACTATAAGAGGCAATGCCAAATTCTGATGCCAAGGGATTACTACTTAGCTTTTCAACAGTACACCAATATATCCATTGATATTTTTGTTGAATAATGTATTGAAATTACAAATTCCTCTTGCCAAACTATGGACAGCAGGCTTAGAGAAACGAATAAGGGTGTTTTGGAATACAACAGCCCCCTCATTATGAAAGGGGGTGGGGTCACAAAGCACCTGAGTGTATTTGAATTGGAAACTGTTGAAGGAAAAGCTGACAAACTGCATAGGGAGAGATTAGGGTCAGTTCTGAAACTGTATTTTAATTCAATTTTTTTTCTAATTATTGGGGACTTTTTGTCCCATTTTATTTTGTGGTTGATTTGAGGTCCCTTTTAACCGCTGTCCAGTCCAAATAATTTTTTTTCTTTCAGCTGCACTGTTTTACAGCTTACTTTAAAATAACAGGCTTTAGAATTATCTTGGAAATATCTTGGAATTATTTATTTTAGGGGGACCTTTTTTAAAAAAATTATGTTGATAGGGACTTTGCTTTAAGTCTAACTGCTTTTTTTTTTTGGTGCAGAAAGTCTTCCCCGGGCTTTTGTTTCAGAAGTGGTATTCTGGCCATTTTCATTTTTTTTTTTATGTCTCCATTTGATAAAAAAGCATGTGTTGCTGCTAGAACTGCCTTTTTTAAAACTGAAAGTTAATTGTGAAAGAAAAATCAATTCCACAGCCAATTACCTGTCCCTGCCAGTGTATTTTGTAATTGATATGGTATATGCAAATTGTACTGTACGATAATGCCATATACATCTTTAAGGCATCCTCCCAAGCATGTTACTTAAAGGATTTTCAATATTAATTTTGAATCCACATGAAATATATACAGGTGAAACTCGAATAATTAGAATATCGTGCAAAGTTCATTTATTTCACTAATGCAACTTAAAAGGTGAAACTAATATATGAGATAGACTCATTACATGCAAAGCAAGATAATTCAAGCCGTGATTTGTCATAATTGTGATGATTATAGCTTACAGCTCATGAAAACCCCAAGAACCCCAAATCCACAACCTCAAAAAAGTAGATTATTACATGCAATCAATAAAACAAGGATTGTACATAGAACAATATCGGACCTCTGAAAAGTACAAGCATGCATATGTACTCAGTACTTGGTTTGGGCCCCTTTTGCGGCACTTACTGCAATACTTTTGCACGTTATTCTAATTATTCGAGTTTCACCTGTATGTATATATATTTTATATTGGTAGATGTCCTACATGGCAGAATGTAACAGCCAGATTTGCCCCACATTGATTTCAATATTGGCTCAACCAAATTTCAAACAAGATTTGATGAACAAAGAGCATACGGTAGTCTATCAGTCCTTCTTCCAGGTATTGCTGTACTGCACAAATCTTACACAGTCTCCTTTGTCAGTAACCTGATAATCTATAAACTCACCTGTTTCTGAGGCTTGAAAACCTTCCTTGTTGCCCTTCACAGCCAGTAGACATGATGTAAAAAATGCCAGTCTTTTTCCTGCAGCCACCAATCCGATTCAAAGCTGACCTGGAAATTTTAATGTAATTGGTAATAATATAGGAAGCATAGATCAAGAAAGTTGCATGACACAAGCTCCAGAAAGTAAAAAATCTACTACCCACCTTCTGGCCCTTATAGGTCTGTGAAAATCCCTCTGCAGCTGAAGAACACATATCAAGGTAAGCTAAGTCAACTTTCTGGTTTGATCACAGTTTCACTCTTCACTTAATAACATTGGTAGCTTAGATTGCATTCACCGGTTGCAGGGAATTGCTTGAAAATGTTGTTTTGTCAAAGCTGTGCTGGTTTTTATGAGCCTCGATCCCATATTTTTGAAGATCCATGAATCATAGCTAGTCCATAAAACAAGGTTAGATAGGAGTGTGTGCTACTTCTTGTAAAGACTGTTTACAGCAGACAGGGGTTCTCCACCAACATCACCAATGATTTTCTATTGAAATTACTATAGAGTTGAATGTATTGTATGGCATATAGTTACATTCAATTACCCTTACTTTCCCTGTGTGTTAAAACTATGACTTTCTAAAGTAAACTTTGCATCCATTATTGTGGAAACAAGAAGTTTAAAGGCTTTCTGGAAATAATTGAAGATAAATCCTTGATCTTCAGCATGGTGCATTTCCATTTATCAATATTTTAACAGAGCAGTGCAGAAGTGCTAAAAGGGTTTTTACAAGAGAAGTGAGCTATGAAAATCAGCCACAGCTTGTAAATGAAGTGTGAAGACAGAAAAGCAGCATATCAATAACTAAAATCATTTCCATTTCCTCCCACCTATCAATGCAATCCCTGAAGCATGTTACTGGGAGAAATTGAATTTGGGAATAGCAAGTAACAGTCCTCATGATGATTGATTGCTAAAACAGAACACTGGAGCTAGAAACCACTGAGCCTAGGACAGAAAACAAGGATTAGGGTCCTAAACTGTCTCATTGATTAAAGGATTACTCCACTAACAACTCATACTGTGGTGAGTAGCAGATGCTGGAGAGTTAATTCACCTATATGTTTCTTATATTTCCTAAGGACTCTAATGGCAACATCTCAGAACTTAATTCCCCTAGGTCTGCAAGTCTGCTTGATATTACAAGGGGCTCCTATTCTTCTTGCTGGACTTTTTCACTTATTTTATATTATAGAGCATGGTAGGAGGCTTGAAAACCTCCAAAGTTGGGCAGAAGCACTCACAGCTATAAGGTGGGTGGGAGCATAGTTACTGTAAAGATTATGGTGGGAAGATTTCAACCTTTAACGTAAATATCATTTTTAAGTTGACTAACCTTTTAAAGTGAACCTTTATCCGTGTCTTTAAAATAACAACAAAGGTAACTTTGGAAGTGTTTAGTAATGACAATCTACAAACAGATACTTCTAGATAATTGCTTGCTTCTTATTCGTTGCATACATTATTTTTTTTATTTCCCAGTCTTCTCCCAGTGGCCATTTTTACTAAGGGCAGATTAATATATCTCCTTTTACTTCCTGGAACTCTGGCACATGTGACTTGACATGTGACCATGCACATCATCTCGGGGAAGAAAAAAACCTTTCCCTGAGATCTCATGAGATTACAGATGAGATTTTCCAGCAATGCTCTGCTGCTGTAACCTTCCCAGGATGCAACGCTTGGGCACAATTACATCACTTTTGCCAAAGCAAACCAGGAAATGGAAAAACAATAATTGTAAGTAGGGATGCACCGATACCGTTTTTTCGGTATGAAGTACAAGTAACAATATTTTTTTTCGGGACTCTTTCATACCGAGTACCGATACTCGTGCCATTTTTTTCCTTGAGATCTCGTGGGATTTCACACTTAGAACTAGAGATCTCCTAGGAAGGCACTGGTACCTTTCCCAGGGGGCATCTATGAGGCCCTGGCTACGTCACCAGTGCCTAAAAGGATGAGAAAGTAGGAACCCAGTAAAGGTAAGTAATTATAAACTATAATAATTTTTTTTCCCTGTCACCATAAGATGATTTCACATCTGCATGTGCAAGGCAGTGAAAGGTCCACTTTAATGCATATGTAAATCCCCACAGAAAGGTGTTACTAGAGACTAAGTCAGTGTCCTGGGGGACTGTGATCTCCGTGAGAGGAAATAAATACTATATTAAAGTATTTAAACAATACATATTACTTAGCATACATGGATTTAACCTTAAAAGTATATCTGATGCTAGATCCATTTAAACTAGGTTATTATGCCTATTACATTCTTGTTTCAATGTTTAAATGACATGACTACTGACCTAGATTCTATGTACATTAGGTATCAATCCACAATCTGGGCAAAATATACTTTAAAGCGGAAGTAAAGTAGAAAAAAAAGTGTCCCCCTCGAACTTTTTAGCACAGCATATTAGCACATTATGCCAGTCTTACATGCCAAAGTGATTCCCTCCAGTGCTGCGATGTCTGGGCTCTCCACCATCACCAGCACTTCATCTTGGTCTTCTTCCTGGTTCTGAGTGTAGTCACCTTGCCCTAAGCATGGTGACTCATTAAATTCAGTTCTGCTGGGCTGTAGCCAGTCTAAGCTGATTTGATAGTCTATGTTCATTTAGTTTCCCTAGTCTCTCTGTTATTGTTTGTATCTGCCTGCTGCTCAGTGTGACCTTGCAATAGAGCAGAACATCCAATTAGCTATGAATAGGTGTGTCTCCCAAGCCAATCACTAGGATGTTCATTGCCAGTGATGCATGCTAGGGAAGGACATAAATATTATGGCTGACCTTGTGAGAGTCTCTTCCCCTCCGACCATGCCCCGGACTGGGGGAGGATGCGTATGTGATGTACTATCTAACTAGTCCTGAAGCCATCACATGGTCAGGGATGGAGACCCAGTTGGAGTCTACAGCTGTCCTACCAGTGAAGGGGGAAGCTGTGCCTGGGATTAAGAACCAGGAAGGAACTTTGTCTGCTGGAGGCGTCGGAGAAACGGGAATTGGGCCTCACCCTTGCATGAAGTCTGGTGCCTCGCCCAGGGAGTTCTGTGTTATGTCTCCTAACCAGTTAAGGTTCTAAAATACACAATGTTACTGCAATCAGTTTAAAGGCCCTCTGCACTGTAAAGCTGGGAAGTGTTCCGTGATTCTGGAGTCTGTACTGTCCTAGCATTTACCCTCTCTCCATGTTAGCTGTTGGAGAAAGAAAATATTTGAAAACCCTCAAAGTCACTGGTAACCATCTACATTCGACAACCGACTAAGGACTCATCCTTGAGATGAAATGTCAGCCCACCCTGCCTCTGGGGTCCCTCACATGCCTTGGGGAAGGGGCGCGGGTTGGCTACATGAGTCTTGCTGGATCTGTGGCTTAATTGAATGAGCCCTGATTATGTAACTCCCATGCATGTGCATGGGAGTTACTTCTTCTTGAGGAGAATCCTGCCAAGCCTGGACACTGAGCTGAGCATGCACAGCTCAGTCTATAGAGACAAAACAAAAATTACTGAGAGTCAGAAAGAAGTTTCTGTGGCAGGAAAGACTGAATCTGCCTAGCAGTCTCATCTGTCATAAAAGCCTGCCTGTCAGCAATTTAAAAGAAAAATATTTCACTTCCACTTTAATAGAAAAGTATTTCCACCAAGTTAAAATATTTCTACTACTGATACTTTATATTCTGACAATGTACGAAAGGAGAATTCAGTGTAGAAAAATGCAAGCATATGATGATAACATGCTCATCTAATTTTAGATATGCAAGCAGTGATTTTTATTTATGGTAAGCCTAGACTTAATATGGATAAAACAGAGCAATAATTTCAACAACAAATACAAAAAAAAATAAACATATGATAAAATCAACTGCTTTAAATAAACCTGCCTTTTGTTATGACAGGTTTATATTCTGTAAGCTCAGAAGAGTGAGACACCTGATAAACTAACCTATGCCAGTGCCGGCATTCTTGGAACAATATACAACTTAGTCACACGTTTGCAGTGAGTGGCAACAAGCCTGTGATTCCCATGAGATGTGTGTTGGTGCCCTCATTACAGAATGTCCATGAGCTCATCTGATAAAGCTCTTGTAGAATTCCTGGCAAGCTGCACTCCTGAACTCTGTAGCAAAGAACCACCCCACTATGGAATGTGCCATGAAACATGCCTTCCCCATTTATAATTAGACGGTATCCTCTCTCATAACTGGAAAACCTTCAAATATTACCCAGCTTTGACCTGTTTACCCAACTGCTGCAAGATGCTTCTGACCTTGCCCTGTAGCAGTTAACTGGCTATTTATAGGATTGGTCAAGAATAGCCCCAATTCCAGGATGCTTTATATAGCCGTAGTAGGAGTGAAATAAACATCAGTTTAATAAATAGAAAGTAATTCCCTCATGGCTATTTTAAATACGCTAGCATCGTTGTTGGCTGAAAGTCATAAGAGTGCCTTTTCATGACCTCAACAAAGGGCTATTGCGTGGGCTGGGTAAACATTGCAAAGACTATATATAGTGTAGACTATAAAAACAGTATCTAGAATACTATGCATATTACAAAATGTATTGTTGCCTTCTCATGTTACAAAGGGATATTTTACACATGGAAATCTGATTTTAAGTGGGTGGGCTTTCTATTCCTTTCAATGATTATATAGTCATCACTAAATGTAACTTACAAAGCTTTGTATTGCCTGATGGTCAAGAGACTAGAATGGTTTCACCTAACAGGGTGAATTTTAGGTGAAAATGTATGAGTTTTGGGTAAAAGATGTGTAGCACAGTGGCGTAGTGGTTAGCGCTTCTGCCTTGCAGCACTGAGGGTCCCTGGTTTGAATTTTGGCCAGGTTACTATCTGCAAGGAGTTTGCATTTTCTCCCTGTGCTTGTGTGGATTTCCTCCGGGTACTCCGGTTTCCTCCCACACTCCAAAGACATGCTGGTAGATTAATTGGCTCCTCTCGAAGTTGGCCCTCTATGTATGCATGTGACATAGGGACCTTAGATTGTAAGGGTAGGTACTGATGTGAATGTGCAACTATGTAAAAAGCGCTGCTTAAATTGTCGGCGCTATATAAATACCTGTAATAAATAAAATTATAAATCCTAACTCATCCCAAAAAAAGGAATACCTTTAAAAAAAAATTTCGTGTGGTCTCAGGGCTTTACACTATATGAAAGGTGAACTCCAGGCACAAAAATTTTCACCTAAATATATTTCTCAATAACCCCACTTTGTGTGCACCAATTTACAAACTATATTATTAAATACATAAATTGCTGCATGAATAATACATTCTCAATTCTGAAAGAAAATTGTTCTCTGTACTGAGTTTTTCTCTGGCATGCAAGGGGGGCTGGGCAGGTTAATGTTAACACAATTAATGTTGTCTGTTCTGTACTGCAAAGAGTTAAAGATCTAGAAGCATTGTATATTAATGAGGGGAAGCTCAGTCTGTCCCTAGTCTTTCTCTGGGGACAGCCAGAATTTCCTGTCACTTGCAAACTGAGAGAGAAGCTTGCACAGGCCTGCTACACAGACACATGTAGGTCTATCTATCTACCTATCTATCTGGTAAGAAATATTTTTTCTAAATATTTTTTGCTATGCTGTGTAAATGGGAAGACATAACTAACATATAGTGGGTTTTTCTCAAATTTGACTGCAAAAGTGGAAATACACTTTAAGATACTAACAATAACATTTGATTGTCAAACAATAATGTATGATGAATATATATGTTTTTTTTAACAATGGAGGATTATTGAAGTCAAATCAAGGCCATATTCGTGTTGAAATGTGAACATTGAATTTAATGTAAAGTTCTTGGATCTTGGTGTACTTCCTTAACTGACTTTTAATATATTTACAATGTCTTTGTGATTCCCTTATCTTGACAGTAGAACTTGAAGTCATATTGAAGGCATTAATGTTGTCAGCATGTGCTATAGTAATGGAAAAAGATAAGTACCCTCTTAACTCAAAATAGTCCTCTGCTATGAATGTGCCAGAAGGCACAGCTGCAGACAAAGCAAAATACATTGCATGCAGACAGTACTTCTGTTAAAGCTGCAAAAGCTGAGTATTATGACACAGCTCTGGAAACTTGCAGCATTGTTTTCTTCCCTAAATTTTCCTAATACACTTGTAAATTAAATTGCTATTTTATGGGGAAAAAAAACAAAAAGTGCTTAAAGTGACTCTGCCGCTATTTAATAAAAATAAAAAGAAGCTTAGCCTGCTAAGAAAAACATTAATTCCCACCACTCACTCCACAGACTTTAAGAGATTAGCTGGAAAATCTATTGCATCTGACACTTCTAGGAGTGATGGATGCAATCGTCCCCTGCTGTACTCCGTGGTTTCATCCATTCAGTCCCCATGTCACTACAATATCCAGTAGTGGGCAGAAGGAAGCACAGAGTGCAGTGGGGGACAAGACATTTGACATTCCTAAAAGTGTTGGATGCTAAAGATTTTACAGTAAGGTTAACTCTTAAAACCAGTGGAGTTCAGTGGCACATTAACTTTTTTGTATGCTGGGCTTCTTTTTACTTTTTTTCACAATATTCGTTTATAGAGGTGGCCACTTTAGATGGGCTCCAATTTGGTCTGAACCTAGAAGGAAGCTTCAGTGCTGCTCCAATCAACTGTGGCAGAAGCATTCCCCGCCCTGCAGCTGAACGTAAACAAAGGGGCAGGTTTCTGGTGGCATCATTGACTATATGGCCACATGGCCATATTAAATTATAATAATGTAGCCAGCTGGACAGTGCTCTAATATACACTGAGCGGCCAGATTATTATGACCACCCTATCAGTACTTTATTGGGCCACGAGATGACTCCACGAGATGACTTCGTTGGGCCGCCTCGTGACTCCACGAGATGTTGAAAGGTGATGCTAGGAATCTGACACTGCACTGTTGCCCTTCTGTTGTCTTGTACCAGTCTTGCCACTCTCCGTTCTGCCCTAACATTGACTAGTCGCTGACGGCCACAATTCGCACGTTCAGACCCACATTTTCAGCTGACAGTCCAGTCTTTAAACACTTTAACAACAGCTGCTCTTGAACATTTAACAAATTATGCTGTTTTGCTTATACTCGCTCCATGGCTTGAGCGCCAACAATCATCCCACGTTCAAAGGCTGTTAAATCGTGTTGTTTACCCATATCCTCAGAAAAAAATCACTCTACTGTTGTGGTAAACAACCTGCTTCCCTATTTATAATGGTCTGGCCCTCTAGCAACTTCAGCGCGGAATTATAGCTAATTTGCCTACAAACGTCAGGTGGTCATAATAATCTGGCCACTCAATGTATATACTATCTATACTTGCATATTGAACGTAACTTCTTTTTTATAAGCTTGTCTTGTTTTAATCCAACAAACTCAAAACAGCTCATAAGTGATCATAATGCTTTTGTTTTGGTACTGCTGCTACAAGCCTAGTCATTGACATTCATTATGCATGAAATGTGGATGGACAATTATACATTTGAGTTATAATTTATATGTTAATTCTGAAACGGCACAAGGCAATATCGAAGACATAATACTGTAGGAATTAATGATAATCGGTTATGTTTATCTATAAAAATTGTTAGGTTTGAAGAACTGTTTATTGTTTATTGTCTATGGTCAATACACTTATCTTGTTTGCTGTGCTCCATTAGAAGTACCGTTCTGCATGTATCATCTTTTTTCTGCTATGAACTAGCATCAGATACATTGCTTGACTTAGAGTGGATGTTGATCATACTCAGTGTTATCTGCAAGAGGAAGAAGAGGGGGATATTGTCATACTAACATTTTGCACAGGCAGGTGTGAAATAATCTAAGTCAAAATTTTTAGGCAGGTGTGAAAAAATGCTGTAAAGTAAGTATGCTTTCAAAAATATATATTTCTATTGATTATTTTTATCAATTTGAAAAATGCAAAGTCGGTGAACAGAAAAAACCCTAAATCAAATTAATATTTGGTGTGACTACCCTTGCGCTTCAAACCAGCATCAATTTTTACACTTACACACAGTCAGGGATGTTGTAGGATTAGAGTCAGCTGTATGATTAACCAATTATACCAAGCAGGTGCTAATGATCATCAATTTCATTGGTAGGTTGAAACACAGTATGTAACTAAAACAGAAACAGCTGTGTAGGGGGCTTAAAACTGGGTGAGGAACAGCCAAACTCTGCTACTAAGGTGAGGTTGTGGAAGACAATTTTATGTCACAGGTCATACACCGTGGTGAGATTGAGCACAGCAACAAGACACAAGGTTGTTACACTGCATCAGCAAGGTCTCTCCTATGTGAAGATTTCAAAGCAGAGTGGAGTTTCAAGATGTGCTGCTCATGCTCTTTTGAAGAAGCACAAAGAAACGGGCAACATTGAGCACCGTAAACACAGTGGTCTGACAAGCAAATTAATGCAGCAGATGAAAGACACATCATGCTTACCTTCAACATCGGAAGCCAAAAAGCCATACCTCCGACATGGAAACAAGGCTAAGCGACTTAACTATGCACAAAAACATAGGAACTGGGGTGCAGAAAAATGGCAACATGTGCTCTGTACTGATGAATCAAAAGTTGAAATATTTGGCTGTAGCAGGAGACAGTTTGTTCGCCAAAGGGCTGGAGAGCGGTACAATAATGAGTGTCTGCAGGCAACAGTGAAGCATAGTGTAGGTTCCTTGCAAGTGTGGGGCTGCATTTCTGCTAATGGAGTTGGAGTTTTGGTCAGGATCAATGGTGTCCTCAATGCTGGGAAATACAAGCAGATATTATCCATCATGCCATACCAGGGAGGGCCCCAAATTTTTCTGCAGTAGGACAATGACCCCAAACATACAGCCGATGCCATTAAGAATTATCTTCGACGAAAAGAAGAACAAGGAGTCCTGGAAGTGATGGTTTGGCCCCCACAGAGCCCTGACCTCAACATAATCGAGTCTGTCTGGGAATACATGAAGAGACAGAAAGATTTGAGGCAGCCTACATCCACATAAGATCTGTGGTTAGTTCTCCAAGATGTTTGGAACAACCTACCTGCCAGGTTCCTTCAGAAGCTGTGTGCAAGTGTACCTAGACGAATTGATGCTGTTTTGAAGGCAAAGGGTGGTCACACCAAATATTGATTTGATTTGGATTTCCCTTCTGTTCATTTTGTTCCATTATTTTTACTTTCCAATTAATCATTTTACATTTAATTTCCAATTGATAAAAATAAGACTTTTATTTCTGAAAGCATTCTTACTTTACAGCGTTTTTTCACACCTGTCTAAAACTTTTACACAGTACTATATATATACAAAATGAAAGAAAGAACTGCAATTTTGCTAGTGTCGATAAGAACAAAAGGCACAAATCTAGGGCACTTTGGGCAACACCTTTACTTTTCATTTCTCTTTAATGATTTGAATGAACACATATTACATTATTTTGTGATACACACATACCGGTAATAAAATTATGGTTTATTAATAGATTATATATATATGTCATCTACTAAAATTATAAAATGCACATACATCAAATTAAAAGTGATAAAAAGACTGCTAATCAAGGAAGAGTAACAGTGTAACAGTTTCCAGACAACAAATCATTGTCAACATTTTTACTGTCAAATGATAGGAATAGCATTCCAGACCAGCAGCGCTCTATAGACATCACATCACATCCCAGAGAACTGACATACCATTGTAATGGGCGCATTGTCAGGATAAGTTTAGAATGGTGATAGAATAGGTTACAGATATGGTAACATCAGTCCTTGATTTTTATGTGGTCTTTAAATTTTAACTGTAAAGATTAACATCAGTTAAAGAACAGGCTTTGGGCCCTGGTTGGGTGGCATTGCCTCTGTTGCTTGAAATTTTTTCTTTAAGCCTCTTAGACGCAAGTCTATATATTGTTCAGGCCATACTGCATTGTTTTATGCTTACTGAATTGTTTGTTGTGGAGGGAGAGATTTACTTAATTTACTGCCTGTGGTGTGTGAGCCCATGTCTATGTTGCACACAACCTGCAAATCACACTCTGATGTTCATTAAAGTTGGCTTTATTTGTGTTTCTTTGTATCTCACTATGGAAAGAAAAACGAACAATAAACACCTTTAAAATTTTTTTTTTAAAAGACCACCCAGATGTAGATAGATAGATAGATAGATAGATAGATAGATAGATAGATAGATAGATAGATAGATATTTGTATGTTTGTTAGTCAGCAAAGCAAAGTAGGTGTGGGGGCTACTTAGAAAAGTCAGGAAACTCAGTGTAATATGCAGCCATCATAGAAGACAAGATAATGGAAGCTGCAGTTGGAAGTCACTGTTTAGAAACTTTTCAGTTAACTGATTCTGGAAGCAAACTAGAAGGGTAGAAATCAAAGAAGGATAAATGTGAATTATTCTTCACTAATAATATTCCTAAGTTAACAGTTTCTGTCAGAAGACATTTGTATCAACACTTGTATACACTGTTGTTAAAGTTACACGAAACAGTCAAATTTGAAATAACCATAACTATAGTATTTCCAAGATAGCCGTACTTCTCTCTGACCTGTCACTACGATGGTACAAGATACGTCGAGGGTTTAGTGTTGCACCTCGTGTTTTTACAGGGTATGATGAATGTTAACGCTCTTTGTCCCCTATGAATGTCCTTGTCCCAGGCCATTTCCACCCCCTCGTGTATGGTCGCTATTCAATTCTGTTTCGGTGTCCCCTATTTTTTCTATGCAATCAAATAACAAATTAACCATAACAACCGTGTTCAGCAAACGTTCACCATCTTACGCTACTCCACCTTTCCGAGCCAGCCCATGTACCTCTCTGATAGCCTTTCCATCCTAGGCAGTCCACATAACCTGTTATAAAACAATCTTATACTATAGGGAGTCGTTTAGTGAGTTAGTTCATCCCTGTGACACTTTCGTTTTTTCGAAGTGTGTGTGTGGGGCACGTGAAAATCCGTTTTTTTTTTTCAGTGGGGTTCTGTTCATTGACCGTCCCATTCGTTGGGGTATACGTGGCTCCTGTGGGGAGTGCTAGGCGACCCAAAAAGCCCTGTGGGTCCCCTATCAAATACCACGCGGAATATCTGAATGGGAGGACTTTCTTATGAATCACATTGTCCTGTAGCTTCCTG
Source organism: Nanorana parkeri (assembly GCF_000935625.1). Classification (NCBI taxonomy): domain Eukaryota; kingdom Metazoa; phylum Chordata; class Amphibia; order Anura; family Dicroglossidae; genus Nanorana; species Nanorana parkeri. The sequence goes on along the minus strand of NW_017306766.1, from coordinate 47,538 downwards.
AGTCTTTTTAATATCAAACTTTGCCCACAAATAAATATTAGCCTTAAGGCTTATGTTGGGAAGATAGGTGTTGTGTCATGGGGAACAATGGGTACCAGGCCTGTAGTAATAAAATATTAGTTCCTTGTAATTTAAATTGATAAATTCAGCTTTGCAATCAGTGTGGTTGTCAATAGCATTTATGGTAGGTTAATTCTAGTACTGTGATCAAAGCAACTTTTCAACTACCATTTGACACAGACAAGTGCAATGACAAAACCTTTGACTGTCCTTTGGCCTTCTTAGTGTGTAAAGTGTATGTCTATATTTTGTGACTCAAAATGTGCACAATGCTAAATATTCATACAAATAACAGTGAATAAAGTTCAATCCAGTGATAAATATGGATCAATGTATAAATCCCATAATGAAATTGCATTGCAAATAATGGTAATAATAATATTTCATCAGCAATAATTATAGTAATAAATACTTGACCAATCAACAATTCATGTGCAATAAATACTATAAATATTAAAAATAGTTCAGTACCAATGTGCTTCACACATTAACCAGTGTCTACAGACAGTTCTAATTAAATCCCAATGTGGAAAGCAATCCAGTAGAACAAAGTGCTCACAAATGCTCCAATGATCCAAGGTAAAAAGTGTCACTCTCCTCGTGAATGAACACAGTTTCCTTTCATCGCACTCACTGAAATTAATTGACCGTCTAACAATAGATGGTCAAATAAGGTATGATGTAATATGTTAATTTTCTCCTTATGTGGCAAATTTACCCCATGGATATTAGTCTCAAATATAATTGATTTCATAGACCCTATATTGGTTTAATGGATTAGTTCAACAGGAGGAGATTTCCTACCTAACCTTATGAGCTGGGGGCTGTGGGATAGCTAGGTTTTGATTACACTATAACTGAGGGACTATATTATAGATTATCTCTGGGCCTTCTGGATTTCCCTATTGTCCCTGGGTCATATGGTATTTTATGCCTGGCTGTAGACTGAGGGTGCAGATGGAGAAAGGCATGCCCCTAGATGTATATGTATATGACAACTATGTATTTACACATGTATGTATATGTATGTATGTATGTATGTATATGTACATGAATGTATTTGCATTTGACAATCATGTTGTTTGATATTAATATATTAAATCTTTTATAGATGTATCACCAATCACAAAGTCTAATGAAGCAGATCTTATTCTGCGAAATGCGTCATTATCTTTGGTTGTGATACAGTACCATGTCTAGCTCTCACCTTCAATATCTATATCCATAAAACTGGACAACTTGTAATGATACTGTGGACTTTAAAACTCTGTACAGATACAAGGGTGACCTGACATTGCTAGAAATGTGCTAAGCTGGGTTGTTATTTTAGATGCTGCTTTTATGATTACCTTAAAAAAAGATTATTGCGAACAAATCCTGAGTAGCTTGTGCCACACCCCTAGGTGCGTCAACAAAAAAAGTGAAAAGAAATCAGTTGGGCTTTAATGGCATGCTTATGTATTGTATGCATATGTGGCAAATAACTAAATCTATCTGTAAAGGTAAATTTTTTTTGAACTTACCTTCAAACTTGCCCACAACTAAAGACCGAACAACTACACACCTACCCTCCTGAAGAGTGAAGATGGATTGAATAATTTACTGAAGTGAGTTATTGATGAACACAGATACTCCTTGCCATATTGTGAGCACATACTGTTGTATATTTTACCAACCCAATCCTTATTTCTGGCTGTAGTCCAACTCGTTTGTCAGGTAGTATTTGTGCTGTCGCTCATATAGCTTGGTTAATTTAAACTGCTTTGAATTTCGTATTTAATCCACAGGTGTTCCATGATATCTTACTATTAGCCAATGGCGCATGATATAGAAGACATGACATGTGGAACCTACATTTTTCAGCACTGGCAATTATGTCACCTTCCCTTTTACACTTTGAGAAAATTAAACAGGTAAGGAGAAGGGATGAGCTTCGAGTTTGTGCTGACCACAAGTCTGACCTGAACCCAAGCCATTTACTGTTTGAGAAAATGGCCAACCAATGCGGCCGTTTCTGTCTAAAGCAGCCAGTTACCAACAATGCACTTCCT
>NW_017306766.1:41124-45401 GCF_000935625.1 Nanorana parkeri | reverse complement strand
TGTGTCAGTCCCCTACTTGTCCGGTTAAAAAAGTGGCCTAGTGAAAGTGGTTAAATATTGTCCCCATGGTCACTACACTCTAACTGAAAAATCAGACTATTAAAAGTATTTAATGACTATGCACGTACTCACTACAATGTTGTGGGAATTTTTTTAGTAAAATTAATACACTCTAATGTTGACTGGTGTGGGTCCTGTTAAAAAAACTCTGACTAGTCAAATTGTTTGAAGACTATGCACATACTCACTAAAATATTTTGGGGACTTTTTCCATTAAAATAAAAACATACTCTAATGCAGTCACTACAATATATTGATATCAGTCAGATAAATATACTCTGTTGCTGATTTTTTTAGATCAAAAGCTGGCTGGCGTTTGTCCTGTGGAAAAGGTGGCATAGTTAAAGTGCGTAAATACTGTGCATGTAGTTACTGCAATATTTTGGTTGATTTCTCCAGTGGTATAAATACATTCAAATGTTGAATTTTTTTATTAAAATCTGGCTAATCTCCTGCTCAAAATGAAGCCCAGTAAAACCGCATAAATCCTGTGTATGGTTCAGTACAATATTTTGCTGGCTTTTTTTGAGAAATAATTACACTGTAATGTTATTTTCTTTATTAAAGTTCATGGTGTAATTCCTCTTAAAAATGTGGCCTGCTAAAATTGTAGTGGTGATCAAATACTGTGCATGGAGTAAAACATTATTTATTGTTGGTTTATTTCTGGGAAATAATACAGTCTAATATTGATTTCTTGAATAAAAGCTGACTGTTGTCTTCCTCTGAAACTGTATCCTAGTGAATTTGCTTATAAACAACCTGAACTCAAGTATTTGTAGTTGCAGAAAATGGTGAAATAATGCGGCCATTCACATCTATAACAACAAGTTACAAGCCATGCACTTCCTGCTTGAATGTTTATGTGAGTCAAAGAGATTTTTTGACATGAGCCTTGTAGATGCGGGTGGGCATTTTAAGGCGTCCCTTTTTATCTAGGCGGCTGGGGGATTCTCCTTCGAAGCGCTTTGGGAACATAGAATGAACTACACTGAGGCAGATTCACACATGCTCAATTTATTACAAGAGTTTCTTAGTCTTTATACTGTACAAAATGCTTAATCATCATTTAATCTTTGTACCCTATTAGCACATCTTAAATAACAAGAATTGTGGCATCATATGACATCAGTCATTAATAACTTTACTTGCTGGCATAGGAAAGAAGATCTTTGGAATCATATAGCATTAGTTATAGATAACTCTTATCACTAACGGCTAGTTCCAACATGCTGTACCATAAAAGAAGTGTAACGTACAATACAGATAAAGAAAAGGCATAGAATGAAAATATGAGTTAAGACTTTTGACTTTATATATATTGAATTAAAAGGGGGCTTATATTGTATTATCAAATTATACTTTCAATCCCCTCTTTTTATCACGAAATGTGATAAAATAAATATACAATAATAAATATCCTCGTTTGTCCTTCTAGTTGCTCTTTCACGTAGACATAAGCATAACTTTATAAGTATATAGATAAACAATAAACATAACAGAATCATCAGAATTAGCATTCCTACTTCTTTAAACCATGAAAACACAGACCCAAAAACATTGCCAAAACTTCCCATTCCCTTAAAAAGGATTCCATCCATCATCAGCAATTTTCCTAGCTTCTTCCTGAAGTCCTGCTACCTCCTTTCTATGTTTATCATTTATTTCATAATAATCAGGCACCTCTAAGCTAGTATTGTGAATCCAGTTGCAACATTCATAGTCCTCTGTCACTTCACACAGTCCAGTAAGTGCTGCTCCCATTGATTCAATGGCTAATTCATGTAACATTATTTGTTTTCTTAAAGCTCTCTGTTCCCTATTTAGCAGAGTAATATAAGCTGATGTTTTATTCAAAATGTTATCCATAATAATAGAGTAATTATTTAGTCTTTGCATTAGTTCAATTCCCCATCCTGTCCATGAAGGGAACCAGGACCAAGCCTGATCCTGCTGGCTGAATAACTCACTTTTGCTTACATGTTCTAAGGGGTATTTGGGATGTTTACTTGCATGTAACGTGTGTTGGTCCCCCACTTCCTATTATATCTAATACAGGGACCAGGGAGGCCATATAATACCATCCCTTTTCTTTCCTAGGGATCCAGGGATAACATATTTTTCCACAAAAAATAAACAAACTATCGCTCAGGGTGTATGGGGCATGTCCCTTGTGAGCGGCGTCATCATCTCGCCATCCCAAGGTTCCTAACAGTCCCAAAAGTTTATAGGCATCCCCAGGTGGTGGGTTTTTTTGTCTTTTAAAAAGAGTTTCATTAACTTCATTAGTGATATTCCATACATATCCCAGAGTTGTAGGGTCTAAGCCAGACATGTTCCAACTAGATCGATGACACATATCTAAATTATGATCTTTAGCACTATCCCCTCTCTGAAACACCAGTCGGGTGAATATGCTAAAGCTACAACAGGAAAAGACAGTTACTTATTCATTGTTTCAGATACATTTTGTATATTTACAATTGTAGTCCTATTTAAAAAAGAAGTAATATTTACTGGTACTGCAATCAAAGGAATTCTCATTGTTTCAGGGTGCTGGGTATACTACATGCCCAACATTTATCATATCCTGATTTTTGAGCATACCCATACTTAAATTGTAACAACAGCATTTTATCAGTGAGTGATGTGGTATCTACTGCTGTTAAATCCCTTGTCTCTCTATGGTGTGTTGTTTTATTAGGCATATTGTTTGAACAAAATGATAATTCATGTGGGTGATAATAACATGTGCTAATTAACCATGTGGGAAAGAAAACTATGAGACAAGTCAATCCTATCAATGTCAGGATCTTACACCCATAATTTGGATGGAGCATCATTATTTTGTTGTTCGTCGGATTCATCTGCTTCGGATATTTGGGCTCCTGCTTCACTCCCTTTTTCGTCTACTTCGGTGTCTTTAACACCTGCTTCTCCCCTCTTTGGTACCCTCTTTATACGCATAGCATGGATACAGGTGTCAGATTGGTCTGTTAGAACAGCGGTTCTTGTTACAGCTACTACTGTTGTGGGAGGACCAAAAGGAAACCCGTGCCCTCTATTTCGATTAAGTTGCTTCACCACGACAACATCACCTGGCTGGAAAGGATGAGTAGGTTCCTGTGGGGGAAGCGGGAGAGAAACAGATACATCACCATAGATGCCATTCAATGTCCTAATCAGATTTCTACAATATTCTTCCTGTATTTGTTTCATATCTCCTTGTAAAATAACTAGTGGGCCTTTTGCCCATGGTGTTGGAAATGGTCTCCCCATGAGTATCTCAAATGGTGAAAGATGAGCAGTTTTAGAAGGTGTCATTCTGATTTCGGCCAATACCGCAGGTAACACATTTTTCCATTTGGAGAAAGTGCCACCTGTAGCTTTGAGAGATGAGCAAAGGTGCACTACATTGAGAGATGAAAGGGAGATCAGTACACGATTGCCCTTTGATCTCCTCTCTGGTCTTTGAATAGAGGAAGTGATCTATATTACATCACTTCCGCATTCAGCTGTCATTCTCCGGCTTCTGTAGCTAGAGAGAAGCTGGTGAAGAGATTTCTGCTTCACCAGCTTCTCCAGGGGTCCCTAGGTGACATTATAAGTCCTAGAGATCCCTGATGTCCCCATAAAGAGGACCTGTCTTGTAAATTGGCTATCACATAGTTTGAAGCCCCTAAGCCCCCTATATGATAGCAATAGAGTTAAGCATGGCAAAAAATCTCTTTGACTAACTCATCTCTTTGAGAACTCTTTAAAACATGTGCAAAGTGTGAACGTTAATGCAAAAATCTTTAAAGTCAATTGGAGCTGAATCTGGAAAAAAACATTTTCTACATTTTCAAAACTAATAGGCAAGAGACAAAGGTCAAACAAAGGGGATGGGGACCTGAGCACTGACCTGAGGCATATGTACCAATGCAAAAACAAATGTAAAAAATGACCATTCAGTGGGAAGGTGCTCTTTCAATTATGCTTAAAGTAAAATATTAAAATGCAAAATTATTTTAAATAAAATGCTTGGGGATGCCCAAAATCTGTGTGCAAAGTGGTGCATCTGTAGTATGCACTACAGCAAAAGTAACCGTTTTAGAAAAAAAAAACAATTTGCCAAAAAATGACATGGCAGTGTAATTCAGACAGACAGGGAGCAGTGTATTCAGATACATTTTCATACTTTTTACTATATTTAAAGTAAAGATGGGATTGTTGGT